>NC_092726.1:3746619-3859119 GCF_047496885.1 Scyliorhinus torazame
TCCGGACCAGAATCTCCTCAGCATCTGACTCTTCAGCGTCAGGATTACATCGCTGCCTCAAAACAAATCACCTTCGTCTGCCAGCAAACCCCCAGTGTCCCCCCCCCCCCCCCCCGCCCCGCCTGGTGTGACTAACTCAGTCACAGTGTGTTTATCAGACAGGCTGCAGTGTTTTGGAAGCTGAGAGTAAATATTTTACCCGAGTGAAGCTGTTGTCCACGTGCCTCGCTGCCTGAGCGGCTGACAGGGGAAGCTTCTGGAAGGTGAGAGTGGTCACTGCCCGTGCTCAGTGCGGCCCAGGAGCAGGCCGGCCTCAGGAAGGACCTCCAGGTAGAGGCGTCTGGGGGGGGGGGGTTTATTCACCCCCCTTGGTGCTGGAAACCGACCCCACGGGGAAACCCAACACTTTGTTACTCGGTGGGCATTTTTCTTCTGCCTTTTCTGTGGAATATCACAGTTGGAGGCTTCAGTTAACGAGCAGCTGGGTGGGCCTCCCTCTGCCCGTTGCCAGGGAAACGGGCACTCCACAGGCCCCAGGCGGAGGTCTGTTTGTGACACCCTATTTGTCGGTGAAGAGGGTTACCAATCCCCCCCCCCCCCCCCCCGCAACCAGCTGGAGTGGCCGGAATCTTCCGGAATCACCGTCAATCTGGCAGGTTTCAAAATGGCAGAGGGTTTGAGTTATACCCCTCCTTGCGCTGTCGCCGGGGAGAGAAGGCGTCCCGGCGATGCCGCGGGCCACAGCCGGGGTCAATCGGGTTGTTTCCCGGGCCGGCGAATGTGCCCCGGGCGAGCTCGGCGACGGGGCGGACCCAGGGGGCGAGTTGGGGGGGGGGGGGGGGGAGCGAAACCACCGTCCTGGGTCGCCGGGGAGAGGCTCGCTTCCTGCGCTCAACCCTTGCCGGCTCTGGGGCTCGGCGGGTGTGCCCGAGGTCTGGCCGGGTCACGCCGCGGGTACGGGCGCGGGATTAAAACCGTTCAAACACCGGCACCTCGGACGCAGCTCAGTCCCGGTAGATGTGCCCGGGGCAAGGCAGACAATTGGAGCTTTCTGCACCCGTGCCGAGATCTGAGTGGCGGTGAAAGGCGTCGGTTTAATTTTACTGCCACTGGGAGGGTCGTCCCAGCGTTTGTGTAAACTGTAATATCATATCGGGCGCACTTGTTGGGGAACATGGTGCTCCACCAACTGAGTTGGTGCAAAGGGAGGCCATTCAGTCCATCCAGCCCTTGCAAAGAGCACCCAATTTAAAAAAAAAATTTAGAGTACCCAATTCATTGTTTCCAAATAAGGGGCAATTTAGCGTGGCCAATCCACCAACCCTGCACATCTTTGGGTTGTGGGGGTGAAACCCACGCAAACACGGGGAGAATGTGCAAACTCCAAAGAGCACCCGACTTAATCCCACACCCTCACTCTATCCCCGTAGCGCAGTACCTAACGTTTTGGTCACCAAGGGGCGATTGATCATGGCCAATCCAGATGGGAGGCAACCGGAGCACCCGGAGGAAACCCACGCAGACACGGGGAGAAGGTGCAGGCTCTGCACAGACGGTGACCCGAGTCGGGAATCGAACCCGGGACCCTGGAGCTGTGAGGCAGCGGTGCTAACCACTGTGCCGCCTAAATACCAAACAGCTGAACCCGGGAGTTCAGCCAGGGGAAGTGGGGTGAGGTGGCGGAGGGGACGAGGAATATGGGCCAGCGAGGTGTCACCTCTGCCCATGTCTCCTGGACTAGGTCCAGCCCGCGTTGGCAGCCCTACCTGTGGCAAAGGTAAACTTTCCCCCTCCGGCTCCTTCTCTACGTCTGCTGTCTCGGACAACATTGACCACCTCTGTCCTCTCCCCACCTCTGCACTATCCGACAGCTGGGGTTCCATGCAGTCACTTGCAATGGCTTCCCTTGCTGCTCCTGCAACATTCAGTCTGATGTCCCCCTCCCCACCCCGCCCCTTCTCTGCAGGAGTGATGCTTGATCGCACCCCCACCCCTCCTGTTTCTCATCCTGTAAGCAGTGTTGGTTTTGACAGATACAATGGACCATCCAGCTCTACCAACCCCTGGTCTTGCCTTCTCCACTGAGGCTTAGATTTCCAGACCGCTGACCCAACACCCTCGGGCTGGACAAGGAACTTCCCTCCACTTAATTATTGGGAAAACTGAGGCTGATGGGTTTCAGTCCCCACCACCAAACCCTGTTCCCGAGCTGCTGACCTCATCCCTCCTCTCCCTGACAACCGTTTGGATAAGCCAGTCTGGCTATATATCATAGAATTTACAGTGCAGAAGGAGGCCATTCGGCCCATCGAGTCTGCACCGGCTCTTGGAAAGAGCACCCTACCCAAGGTCAACACCTCCACCCTATCCCCATAACCCAGTAACCCCACCCAACACTAAGGGGCAATTTTGGACACTAAGGGCAATTTATCACGGCCAATCCACCTAACCTGCACATCTTTGGACTGTGGGAGGAAACCGGAGCACCCGGAGGAAACCCACGCACACACGGGGAGGATGTGCAGGCTCCGCACAGACAGTGACCCAAGCCGGAATCGAACCCGGGACCCTGGCGCTGTGAAGCAATTGTGCTATCCACAAGGCTACCGTGCTGCCCCGTCTGTTCCCAACCTTGTCACGTTGGACGCCAGGATCAGCTTCTGGATTCACACGCATGCGACCACTGAGACCACCTACGTCGGGACCCCCGTGACATCCCCCAACGTCAGCTGGCTCAGCTTTTCGGCTGTCGGAGCCCTCAAGTCGTGTCTTCACCTCGAGACTCACACTACCCTCCGTCAACCTTGAGGGCAGCGACCATTCTGCTGTGTCCCAGCTCTCAGCCAGCACCCCCCCCCGCCCCCCCCCCAAGCTCTGGAATTACCTCCCTAAAACTCTGCATCTGGATTTCCGCCTCACACACAAACTGATGGAAAACCCGTCTCTCCGACCAAGCTTTTAGTCATCTAACCAAATCAGAGAATGTTGTGGAGATGCCGGCGTTGGACTGGGGTGAGCACAGTACGAAGTCTTACAACGCCAGGTTAAAGCCCAACAGGTTTGTTTCGAATACTAGCTTTCGGAGCGCTGCTCCTTCCTCAGGTGAACGAACTTTCTCTTCATTCACCCGAGGAAGGAGCAGCGCTCCGAAAGCTAGTGTTCGAAACAAACCCTGTTGGACTTTAACCTGGTGTTGTCAGACTTCTTACTCAAATCAGAGAGTGCCTACAACAGGGCAGGACGAGGCCCACCTGTCCCATCGAGTCCGCCCCAACCCCCGGAAAGAGCACCCCACACCCGGGTCCCCTGGTGCTGTGAGGCAGTAGTGCTAACCACTGCGCCGCCAAATATCTCCTTCGATAGTCGGTTTCACACCGTGTTTCGTAACGCACGCCTTTCATTACATTTCAGATGTTCTCCAAGTATGCGTTGGTGCGAAGCTGTGTGTGGGATGTTTAACAGTGGCAAATGTGCTACCATTTAATAGCTGTTGTTGTAATGGTGTTCCTCCCACCAGTAAATACCTCATTCCCCTCACGCCTTTTGCTCCCTTTAATTCGCACCCTGTAAAATAATTTTGCGACTCAGCTGAATATTTCTTGGCCGTTTAACTCTCCAATCCTTTGTCCCCTGAATTTGCATTCCTTCTTACAGCGGTCGGTCACTGACACGACGGGACGAATGGACTACCCCCCCTCCGTCGCAGAGCTGCCACCCTCCGGATCACAAAACACACGGTTGAGTGTGTGGGGTGAGTGCGAATCTTCAAACGGGCACCTTGATAAATCGCTGGAGATGGCGCTAATTTCAGGGAGTTTGTGATCAGTTTAGGATGTGTTGTCTCGGGAGTAATCCCTGCGGTACAGAGAGAGGCCATTCGGCCGCATCGCATCTGGAACGACCCTCTGAAAGAGCACCCTAACCTGGAGCGTTTTCCTGAATTGGCCACCTTCCTTTCTGTTGCAAGGGTCAGTGTTCTTGGAAAGTGGGATGGGTGTACGGGAGGTTGTACTACATGCGGGGTTTGATGATCCTGGACTAATAATCTAGAGGTACGGGATCAATGATCCAGAGGAATGAGTTCAAACTCCAGCAAGTCAATCTTAACCAAATCTGAAATGAAAAAGTGAATACCTACACATGAAACTATCAATTATTGTAAAAAAAAGCCATCTGCTTCACTAATGTCCTTTAGCGAAGGAAATCTGCCGTCCTTCCCCCGGTCTGGCCTACACGTGACTCCAGACCCACAGCAATGTGGGTGGCCATTAACCGCCCTCTGAAATGACCCAATAAGCCATTCAGTTGAAGTCAACAAGGTGGTAACAAGGCCAATTAGCGATGGGTAATAAATGTTGGCGTTGCCACACACACATGCCCCGCACTTGTGAAAAACCGCCCAGTCGGTGTCTGAAGATCACGAGAACTCGGTGCTTCCCATTTCAGTCCCTCGCTGTGCCCCGCGCAATAATCAGAAAACACACACAGGAACGTTTGTCCAGTTTCAATCCAGATTTATTTTCAGATTTGAGTCGTTGGAATAATGAGAATAATCTTAATTATTGTCACATGTAGGCTTACATTAACACTGCAATGAAGTTACTGTGAAAATCCCCTCATCGCCACATTCCGGCGCCTGTTCGGGTACACGGAGGGAGAATTCAGAAGGTCCAATTCACCTAACAAGCACGTCTTTCGGGATGAAACCGGAGCACCCGGAGGAAACGCACGCAGACACGGGGACAATGTGCAGACTCCGCACAGACTCAAGCCGGGAATCGAACCCGGGACCCTGGCATATGAAGCAACCGTGCTAACCACTGTGCTGCCGTGCCGCCCTGAATGAGATTTGACAGGTTAATTGATGGACAGACAGCTGCCTCTCTCTGCTCCATCTCATTTCTCCCATAATAACCACCTTATTCACGACAACTGTTACGGGCCATGGTTTAGAAAACCCCAAAGTCTATCATGGAGTTCACCTGACCTACAACTGGGCATCGATTTTAATTACAATGAGCACAAGGGGCTGCCTTGCAGGTGTTATGCAACAGAGGCCTAAAGCACATTTATTAATCAAAAATAAAGTTTTGTCTGCGAATTTAGTTAACCTTTTATAAACACACAGTAGATATTTTTATCAACTCCCAACATAAATACCCCACACAGCTACAGTACTCTATGTATAACCCTGAATAACTTGCCCCTTTAACTGTTCCAATTTAACACTGCCATGACACAACATACCGACCCAAACACCCCCCCCCCATCCCCCTCCTCCCTCCCCACCCCATCCAGACCATGTGATCTTCAGGGAGAGGCGAAAAACCAGAGTTAAAAACCCAGAGCCAATATGGGAAAAAATTCTGGGAAATTCCTCTCCGACCCCTTGTGGCGATCAAAACGAGTCCCGGAGATCACACTGGCCAGGATTGGTTAATTCTTCCCGACATTTTCCCACTAGTTTCTCCGACACATCTGAACACACGGGCCTCCTGGGAGCGTGGTCCCCAATTATCTGCAGTCCAGCTCTGTTCCAGCATCCACAAGCCCAACATTCACCGATGGTTTGAAGATGTGGAGCAGATGTTTCCACCCATATCTCAGAGCATTCACTGGGGAGCCTGATGGCTGTTGCACCAAGCCCTGGGGGACACTCTTCCCCACAAAGAAGAGAGAGGGAGAGAGGGCGGGGTGAGTTGTGGAAACATTCCTGACAGAGTGACAGTCAACCAGAAGGTTCAACTGGAGAAATCTCAGCAACTGTTAATCCTTCTGGAGAACCCGCCCTTGGCTCAGTCCCCATGGACAGGAAAGGCTGCTGGAGATGCATGAATTGGGGAGGGGAAGGGGAGGGGAGTTTATTGGGGAGGAGTCAATTGTTGGGGGGGTGTAGAGTGGGGATGGATTGGATTGGATATGTTTATTGTCACGTGTACCGAGGTACAGTGAAAAGTATTTTTCTGCGAGCAACTCAACAGATCATTAAGTACATGGGAAGAAAAGGAAATAAACGAAAATACATAATAGGGCAACACAACATATGCAATGTAACTACATAGACACCGGCATCGGGTGAAGCATACAGGGTGTAGTGTTAATGAGGTCAGACCATAAGAGGGTCGTTTAGGAGTCTGGTGACAGTGGGGAAGAAGCTGTTTTTGAGTCTGTGCGTGTTCTCAGACTTCTGCATCTCCTTCCCGATGGATGGGCAGTGGATGAGTGGGTTGAGTGGATTGGGGATGGGGAGTGGAAGGGGGTCTTTAACCTGAGATAGAAAGTGATCAGTGTCCTCACATTAATTGCCAATTGGGGAGTGCCGGAAGGTTCTGCTCCAGCAGATCCTCCTCTTGCTCTCCAAAGTGTATAATAATAACAATCTTTATTAGTGTCATAAGTAGGCTTACATTAACATCGCAATGAAGTAATTGTGAAAAGCCCCTAGTTGCCACATTCCGGCGCCTGTTCGGGTACACAGAGGGAGAATTCAGAATGTCCAATTCACCTAACAAGCACGTCTTTCGGGATGAAACCGGAGCAACACTTGCAGCCTACTTCTCCACCTTATCCCCCCCAAGTCACGTCTAATGGCATCATAATTGCCCTTCCCCCAGCTATAACTCTTGCCCTGCGGTGTATACTTATCCCTTTCCATCATTAACGTAAACGTCACCGAATTGTGGTCACTGTCCCCAAAGAGCTCTCCTACCTCCAAATCCAACACCTGGCCTGGTTCATTACCCAAAACCAAATCCAACGTGGCCTCGCCTCTTGTTGGCCTGTCAACATATTGTTTCAGGAAACCCTCCTGCACACACTGTACAAAAAACGACCCATCTATTGTACTCGAACTATATCTTTTCCAGTCAATATTTGGAAAGTTAAAATCTCCCATAATAACTACCCTGTTACTTTCGCTCATATCCAGAATCATCTTCGCCATCCTTTCCTCTACATCCCTAGAACTATTAGGAGGCCTATAAAAAACTCCCAACAGGGTGACCTCTCCTTTCCTGTTTCTAACTTCAGCCCATACTACCTCGGCAGAAGAGTCCCCATCTAGCATCCTCTCCGCCACCGTAATACTGCTCTTGACTAGCAGCGCCACACCTCCCCCTCTTTTGCCTCCTTCTCTGAGCTTACTAAAACACCTAAACCCCGGAACCTGCAACATCCATTCCTGTCCCTGCTCTATCCATGTCTCCGAAATGGCCACAACATCGAAGTCCCAGGTACCAACCCACGCTGCCAGTTCCCCTACCTTGTTTCGTATACTCCTGGCATTGAAGTAGATACACTTCAAACCACCTACCTGAACACTGGCCTCCTGCTGCGATGTCAAATCTGTGCTCCTGACCTCTATACTCTCATTCTCCCTTACCCTAAAACTACAATCCAGGTTCCCATGCCCCTGCTGCATTAGTTTAAACCCCCCCAAAGAGCACTAACAAATCTCCCCCCCAGGATATTTGTGCCTCTCAGGTTCAGATGTAGACCATCCTGTCTGTAGAGGTCCCACCTTCCCCAGAAAGAGCCCCAGTTATCCAAAAATCTGAATCCGTCCCGCCTGCACCATCCCTGTAGCCACGTGTTTAAATGCTCTCTCTCCTTATTCCTCATCTCACTATCACGTGGCACGGGCAACAACCCAGAGATAACAACTCTGTTTGTTCTAGTTCTGAGCTTCCATCCTAGCTCCCTGAAAGCCTGCCTGACATCCTTGTCCCCTTTCCTACCTATGTCGTTGGTGCCAATGTGGACCACGACTTGGGGCTGCTCCCCCTCCCCCCTAAGGACCCGGAAAACACGATCCGAGACATCACGTACCCTTGCACCTGGGAGGCAACATACCAAACGTGAGTCTCTCACGCTCCCACAAAATCTCCTATCTGTGCCCCTGACTATAGAGTCCCCAATTACTAATGCTCTGCTCCTCTCCCCCCTTCCCTTCTGAGCAACAGGGACAGACTCCGTGCCAGAGGCCCGTACCCCATGGCTTACCCCTGGTAAGTCGTCCCCCCCACAAGTATCCAAAGCGGTATACTTGTTTCTCAGGGGTACGACCGCAGGGGATCCCTGCACTGACTGTTTTTTCCCAGTCCCTCTTACAGTTACCCACCTATCTCCAATCTTTGGTGTAACTAATTCCCTGAAGCTGCTATCTATGACCCCTTCTGCCTCCCGAATGATCCGAAGTTCTTCCAACTCCAGCTCCAGTTCCCTAACTCGGTCTTGGAGGAGCTGGAGATGGCAGCACTTCCTGCAGGTAAAATCAGCAGGGACACTAACTGCATCCCTCACCTCAAACATCCTGCAGGAGGAACATTGCACTCCCTTCCCTGCCATTCCTCCAACTTTCTACCAAGATCTGGCTAAAAAATAACAATAATATAATAAAATATGGTACTTACCTCAGACCAATGGGTTTTATTATTAGGTTAGAGGAGGAGGGCGGGTGGGAGACACTACACGTGTAGTGTCTCGGGTTTCCTCTCCACCAGAATTTATTGGGGAGGGTCTTCCCAGACGTCCGCGGGTCGACTTCCTGTTCCCGCCTAAAAAAATAATTTAAAATAATTTTAAAAAAAAGAAAAAATTCTCAGCTCCTGCTGAAACTGACTAACCAGCTGTTCTCACGCCGCCGAAATCGCCTGGCCTGCCCCTGCAAAGAGAAGTGCTTTTAAAGGTTGACTTACCTCCCAGCACCCTCCTTCCGCAATGCTCCCGCTGAAACTGACTAACCAGCTGTTCTCACGCCGCCGAAATCGCCTGGCCTGCCCCTGCAAAGACAAGTGCTTTTAAAGGTTGACTTACCTCCCAGCAACCTCCTTCCGCAATGCTCCCGCTGAAACTGACTAACCAGCTGCTCTCACGCCGCCGAAATCGACTGAAGCCGCGTGACAAGACAAAACAAATTCTGAAAGGGACACTGCAATGACACAACATACCGACCCAAACACCCCCCCGCCCCCATCCCCCCCATCCAGACCATGTGAACTCCAGGGAGAGGCGAAAAACCAGAGTTAAAAACCCAGGGCCAATGTGGGAACAAATTCTGGGAAAATCCTCTCCGACCCCTTGTGGAGATCGAAACAAGTCCCGGAGATCAGACTGGCCAGGATTGGTTAATGCTTCCCGACACTTTCCCACTTGTTTCTCCGACACATCTGAACACACGGGCCTCCTGGGAGCCTGGTCCCCAATTATCTGCAGTCCAGCTCTGTTCCAGCATCCACAAGCCCAACATTCACCGATGGTATGAAGATGTCGAGCAGATGTTTCCACCCATATCTCAGAGCATTCACTGGGGAGCCTGATGGCTGTTGCACCAAGCCCTGGGGAACACTCTTCCCCACAAAGAAGAGAGAGGGAGAGAGGGCGGGGTGAGTTGTGGAAACATTCCTGACAGAGTGACAGTCAACCAGAAGGTTCAACTGGAGAAATCTCAGCAACTGTTAATCCTTCTGGAGAACCCGCCCTTGGCTCAGTCCCCATGGACGGGAAAGGCTGCTGGAGATGCATGAATTGGGGAGGGGAAAGTGAGGGGAGTTTATTGGGGAGGAGTCAATTGTTGGTGGGGTGTAGTGTGGGGATGGATTGGATTGGATTTGTTTATTGTCACGTGTACCGAGGTACAGCGAAAAGTATTTTTCTGCGAGCAGCTCAACATATCATTAAGTACATGGGAAGAAAAGGAAATAAACGAAAATACATAATAGGGCAACACAACATATACAATGTAACTACATAACACCGGCATCGGGTGAAGCATACAGGGTGTAGTGTTAATGAGGTCAGTCCATAAGAGGGTCGTTTAGGAGTCTGGTAACAGCGGGGAAGAAGCTGTTTTTGAGTCTGTTTGTGCGTGTTCTCAGATTTCTGTATCTCCTTCCCGATGGATGGGCAGTGGATGAGTGGGTTGAGTGGATTGGGGATGGGGAGTGGAAGGGGGTCTTTAACCTGAGATAGAAAGTGATCAGTGTCCTCACATTAATTGCCAATTGGGGAGTGCCGGAAGGTTCTGCTCCAGCAGATCCTCCTCTTGCTCTCCAAAGAGTATAATAATAACAATCTTTATTAGTGTCATAAGTAGGCTTACATTAATATCGCAATGACGTTACTGTGAAAATCCCCTAGTCGCCACATTCCGGCGCCTGTTCGGGTACACAGAGGGAGAATTCAGAATGTCCAATTCACCTAACAAGCACGTCTTTCGGGATGAAACAGGAGCACCCAGAGGAAACCCACGCAGACACGGGGAGAACGTGCAGACTCCGCACAGACAGTGACCCAAGCCGGGAATCGAACCCGGGACCCTGGCGCTGTGAAGCAACCACGCTAACCACTGTGCTACCGTGCTGCCCTGAATGAGATTTGACAGGTTAATTGATGGACAGACAGCTGCCTCTCTCTGCTCCATCACATTTCTCCCACAATAACTGCCTTAGTCACTACAACTGTTACGGGCCAGGGTTTAGAAAACCCCAAAGTCTATCATGGAGTTCACCTGACCTACAACTGGTCATCGATTTTAATTACAATGAGCACAAGGGGCCTTTCAGGTGTTATGCAACAGAGGCCTTAAGCACTTTCAATCAAAAATAAAGTTTTATTCTATGAATTTAGTTAACCTTTTATAAACACACACAGTAGATATTTTTATCAACTCCCAACATAAATACCCCACACAGCTACAGTACTCTATGTATAACCCTGAATAACTTGCCCCTTTAACTGTTCCAATTTAATAACAAGATCCCATAAACCAGAAAATCCTTTTCCAAGGTGTGGCCCAGCACACGGCACACCCCAGACCTGGTCTGGATACTTCTTGTGTCCTTTCCAAAACACAGGTTTGAGTTCCTTCCAGAAAAGATATTTCTTTTCAAGTTGTCAAGCAGTCTCGAAACAGCTTTCGAAATGCAGACAGAGAAAAAAAACCTTCTTTCAACCTTTTGCAGTATAAACCAGCACAAACTCAAAGTGAAAGTAAAACCAACTCCCAGAGCCACAGCCCAGCTCCACCCACACAATGACATCACTGAAGCCGCGTGACAAGACAAAACAAATTCTGAAAGGGACACTGCAATGACACAACATACCGACCAAACCCCCCCCCACCCAACCCCATCCAGACCATGTGATCTCCAGGGAGAGGCGAAAAACCAGAGTTAAAAACCCAGGGCCAATATGGGAAAAAATTCTGGGAAATTCCTCTCCGACCACTTGTGGCGATCGAAACGAGTCCCGGAGATCACACTGGCCAGGATTGGTTAATGCTTCCCGACATTTTACCACTAGTTTCTCCGACACATCTGAACACATGGGCCTCCTGGGAGCGTGGTCCCCAAATATCTGCAGTCCAGCTCCGTTCCAGCATCCACAAGCCCAACATTCACCGATGGTTTGAAGATGTCGAGCAGATGTTTCCACCCATATCTCAGAGCATTCACTGGGGAGCCTGATGGCTGTTGCACCAAGCCCTGGGGGACACTCTTCCCCACAAAGAAGAGAGAGGGAGAGAGAGGGCGGGGTGAGTTGTGGAAACATTCCTGACACAGTGACAGTCAACCAGAAGGTTCAACTGGAGAAATCTCAGCAACTGTTAATCCTTCTGGAGAACCCGCCCTTGGCTCAGTCCCGATGGACGGGAAAGGCTGTGGTAGATGCATGAATTGGGGAGGGGAAGGGGAGGGGAGTTGATTGGGGAGGAGACAATTGTTGGTGGGGTGTAGAGTGGGGATGGATTGGATTGGATTTGTTTATTGTCACGTGTACCGAGGTACAGTGAAAAGTATTTTTCTGTGAGCAGCTCAACAGATCATTAAGTACATGGGAAGAAAAGGAAATAAAAGAAAATACATAATAGGGCAACACAACATATACATTGTAACTACATAAGCACTGGCATCGGATGAAGCATACAGGGTGTAGTGTTAATGAAATCAGTCCATAATAGGGTCATTTAGGAGTCTGGTGACAGTGGGGAAGAAGCTGTTTTTGAGTCTGTTCGTGCGTGTTCTCAGACTTCTGTATCTCCTTCCCGATGGATGGGCAGTGTATGAGTGGTTGAGTGGATTGGGGATGGGGAGTGGAAAGGGGTCTTTAACCTGAGTTAGAAAGTGACCAGTGTCCTCACATTAATTGCCAATTGGGGAGTGCTGGAAGGTTCTGCTCCAGCAGATCCTCCTCTTGCTCTCCAAAGAGTATAATAATAACAATCTTTATTAGTGTCATAAGTAGGCTTACATTAACATCGCAATGAAGTTACTGTGAAAACCCCCTAGTCGCCACATTCCGGCGCCTGTTCGGGTACACAGATGGAGAATTCAGAATGTCCAATT
Source organism: Scyliorhinus torazame (assembly GCF_047496885.1). Lineage (NCBI taxonomy): Eukaryota > Metazoa > Chordata > Chondrichthyes > Carcharhiniformes > Scyliorhinidae > Scyliorhinus > Scyliorhinus torazame. The sequence continues at coordinate 3,758,964 of NC_092726.1, forward strand.
CACCTAACAAGCACGTCTTTCGGGATGAAACCGGAGCCCCCGGAGGAAACCCACGCAGACACGGGGAGAACGTGCAGACTCCGCACAGACAGTGACCCAAGCCGGGAATCGAACCCGGGACCCTGGCGCTGTGAAGCAACCATGCTAACCACTGTGCTACCGTGCTGCCCTGAATGAGATTTGACAGGTTAATTGATGGACAGACAGCTGCCTCTCTCTGCTCCATCACATTTCTCCCACAATAACCGCCTTATTCACTACAACTGTTACGGGCCAAGGTTTAGAAAACCCCAAAGTCTATCATGGAGTTCACCTGACCTACAACTGGTCATCGATTTTAATTACAATGAGCACAAGGGGCTGCCTTGCAGGTGTTATGCAACAGAGGCCGTAAGCACTTTCAATCAAAAATAAAGTTTTATTCTACGAATTTAGTTAACTTTTTATAAACACACACAGTAGATATTTTTATCAACTCCCAACATAAGTACCCCACACAGCTACAGTACTCTATGTATAACCCTGAATAACTTCCCCCTTTAACTGTTCCAATTTAATAACAAGATCCCATAAACCAGAAAATCCTTTTCCAAGGTGTGGCCCAGCACACGGCACACTCCAGACCTGGTCTGGATACATCTTGTGTCCTTTCCAAAACACAGGTTTGAGTTCCTTCCAGAAAAGTTATTTCTTTTCAAGTTGTCAAGCAGTCTCGAAACAGCTTTCGAAATGCAGAGAAAAAAAACCTTCTTTCAACCTTTTGCAGTGTAAACCAGCACAAACTCAAAGTGAAAGTAAAACCAACTCCCAGAGCCACAGCCCAGCTCCACCCACACAATGACATCACTGAAGCCGCGTGACAAGACAAAACAAATTCTGAAAGGGACACTGCAATGACACAACATACCGACCCAACCCCCCCCCCCCACCCAACCCCATCCAGACCATGTGATCTTCAGGGAGAGGCGAAAAACCAGAGTTAAAAACCCAGGGCCAATGTGGGAAAAAATTCTGGGAAATTCCTCTCCGACCCCTTGTGGCGATCGAAACGAGTCCCGGAGATCACACTGGCCAGGATTGGTTAATGCTTCCCGACATTTTCCCACTAGTTTCTCCGACACATCTGAACACACGGGCCTCCTGGGAGCGTGGTCCCCAAATATCTGCAGTCCAGCTCTGTTCCAGCATCCACAAGCCCAACATTCACCGATGGTTTGAAGATGTGGAGCAGATGTTTCCACCCATATGTCAGAGCATTCACTGGGGAGCCTGATGGCTGTTGCACCAAGCCCTGGGGGACACTCTTCCCCACAAAGAAGAGAGAGGGAGAGAGAGGGCGGGGTGAGTTGTGGAAACATTCCTGACACAGTGACAGTCAACCAGAAGGTTCAACTGGAGAAATCTCACAACTGTTAATCCTTCTGGAGAACCCGCCCTTGGCTCAGTACCAATGGACGGGAAAGGCTGTGGTAGATGCATGAATTGGGGAGGGGAAGGGGAGGGGAGTTGATTGGGGAGGAGACAATTGTTGGTGGGGTGTAGAGTGGGGATGGATTGGATTGGATTTGTTTATTGTCACGTGTACCGAGGTACAGTGAAAAGTATTTTTCTGTGAGCAGCTCAACAGATCATTAAGTACATGGGAAGAAAAGGAAATAAAAGAAAATACATAATAGGGCAACACAACATATACATTGTAACTACATAAGCACTGGCATCGGATGAAGCATACAGGGTGTAGTGTTAATGAAATCAGTCCATAAGAGGGTCATTTAGGAGTCTGGTGACAGTGGGGAAGAAGCTGTTTTTGAGTCTGTTCGTGCGTGTTCTCAGACTTCTGTGTCTCCTTCCCGATGGATGGGCAGTGTATGAGTGGTTGAGTGGATTGGGGATGGGGAGTGGAAAGGGGTCTTTAACCTGAGTTAGAAAGTGACCAGTGTCCTCACATTAATTGCCAATTGGGGAGTGCTGGAAGGTTCTGCTCCAGCAGATCCTCCTCTTGCTCTCCAAAGAGTATAATAATAACAATCTTTATTAGTGTCATAAGTAGGCTTACATTAACATCGCAATGAAGTTACTGTGAAAATCCCCTAGTCGCCACATTCCGGCGCCTGTTCGGGTACACAGATGGAGAATTCAGAATGTCCAATTCACCTAACAAGCACGTCTTTCGGGATGAAACCGGAGCCCCCGGAGGAAACCCACGCAGACACGGGGAGAACGTGCAGACTCCGCACAGACAGTGACCCAAGCCGGGAATCGAACCCGGGACCCTGGCGCTGTGAAGCAACCATGCTAACCACTGTGCTACCGTGCTGCCCTGAATGAGATTTGACAGGTTAATTGATGGACAGACAGCTGCCTCTCTCTGCTCCATCACATTTCTCCCACAATAACCGCCTTATTCACTACAACTGTTACGGGCCAAGGTTTAGAAAACCCCAAAGTCTATCATGGAGTTCACCTGACCTACAACTGGTCATCGATTTTAATTACAATGAGCACAAGGGGCTGCCTTGCAGGTGTTATGCAACAGAGGCCTTAAGCACTTTCAATCAAAAATAAAGTTTTATTCTACGAATTTAGTTAACTTTTTATAAACACACACAGTAGATATTTTTATCAACTCCCAACATAAGTACCCCACACAGCTACAGTACTCTATGTATAACCCTGAATAACTTCCCCCTTTAACTGTTCCAATTTAATAACAAGATCCCATAAACCAGAAAATCCTTTTCCAAGGTGTGGCCCAGCACACGGCACACTCCAGACCTGGTCTGGATACATCTTGTGTCCTTTCCAAAACACAGGTTTGAGTTCCTTCCAGAAAAGTTATTTCTTTTCAAGTTGTCAAGCAGTCTCGAAACAGCTTTCGAAATGCAGACAGAGAAAAAAAACCTTCTTTCAACCTTTTGCAGTGTAAACCAGCACAAACTCAAAGTGAAAGTAAAACCAACTCCCAGAGCCACAGCCCAGCTCCACCCACACAATGACATCACTGAAGCCGCGTGACAAGACAAAACAAATTCTGAAAGGGACACTGCAATGACACAACATACCGACCCAACCCCCCCCCCCCCCCCCCACCCAACCCCATCCAGACCATGTGATCTTCAGGGAGAGGCGAAAAACCAGAGTTAAAAACCCAGGGCCAATGTGGGAAAAAATTCTGGGAAATTCCTCTCCGACCCCTTGTGGCGATCGAAACGAGTCCCGGAGATCACACTGGCCAGGATTGGTTAATGCTTCCCGACATTTTCCCACTAGTTTCTCCGACACATCTGAACACACGGGCCTCCTGGGAGCGTGGTCCCCAAATATCTGCAGTCCAGCTCTGTTCCAGCATCCACAAGCCCAACATTCACCGATGGTTTGAAGATGTGGAGCAGATGTTTCCACCCATATGTCAGAGCATTCACTGGGGAGCCTGATGGCTGTTGCACCAAGCCCTGGGGGACACTCTTCCCCACAAAGAAGAGAGAGGGAGAGAGAGGGCGGGGTGAGTTGTGGAAACATTCCTGACACAGTGACAGTCAACCAGAAGGTTCAACTGGAGAAATCTCACAACTGTTAATCCTTCTGGAGAACCCGCCCTTGGCTCAGTACCAATGGACGGGAAAGGCTGTGGTAGATGCATGAATTGGGGAGGGGAAGGGGAGGGGAGTTGATTGGGGAGGAGACAATTGTTGGTGGGGTGTAGAGTGGGGATGGATTGGATTGGATTTGTTTATTGTCACGTGTACCGAGGTACAGTGAAAAGTATTTTTCTGTGAGCAGCTCAACAGATCATTAAGTACATGGGAAGAAAAGGAAATAAAAGAAAATACATAATAGGGCAACACAACATATACATTGTAACTACATAAGCACTGGCATCGGATGAAGCATACAGGGTGTAGTGTTAATGAAATCAGTCCATAATAGGGTCATTTAGGAGTCTGGTGACAGTGGGGAAGAAGCTGTTTTTGAGTCTGTTCGTGCGTGTTCTCAGACTTCTGTATCTCCTTCCCGATGGATGGGCAGTGTATGAGTGGTTGAGTGGATTGGGGATGGGGAGTGGAAAGGGGTCTTTAACCTGAGTTAGAAAGTGACCAGTGTCCTCACATTAATTGCCAATTGGGGAGTGCTGGAAGGTTCTGCTCCAGCAGATCCTCCTCTTGCTCTCCAAAGAGTATAATAATAACAATCTTTATTAGTGTCATAAGTAGGCTTACATTAACATCGCAATGAAGTTACTGTGAAAACCCCCTAGTCGCCACATTCCGGCGCCTGTTCGGGTACACAGATGGAGAATTCAGAATGTCCAATTCACCTAACAAGCACGTCTTTCGGGATGAAACCGGAGCCCCCGGAGGAAACCCACGCAGACACGGGGAGAACGTGCAGACTCCGCACAGACAGTGACCCAAGCCGGGAATCGAACCCGGGACCCTGGCGCTGTGAAGCAACCATGCTAACCACTGTGCTACCGTGCTGCCCTGAATGAGATTTGACAGGTTAATTGATGGACAGACAGCTGCCTCTCTCTGCTCCATCACATTTCTCCCACAATAACCGCCTTATTCACTACAACTGTTACGGGCCAAGGTTTAGAAAACCCCAAAGTCTATCATGGAGTTCACCTGACCTACAACTGGTCATCGATTTTAATTACAATGAGCACAAGGGGCTGCCTTGCAGGTGTTATGCAACAGAGGCCTTAAGCACTTTCAATCAAAAATAAAGTTTTATTCTACGAATTTAGTTAACTTTTTATAAACACACACAGTAGATATTTTTATCAACTCCCAACATAAGTACCCCACACAGCTACAGTACTCTATGTATAACCCTGAATAACTTCCCCCTTTAACTGTTCCAATTTAATAACAAGATCCCATAAACCAGAAAATCCTTTTCCAAGGTGTGGCCCAGCACACGGCACACTCCAGACCTGGTCTGGATACATCTTGTGTCCTTTCCAAAACACAGGTTTGAGTTCCTTCCAGAAAAGTTATTTCTTTTCAAGTTGTCAAGCAGTCTCGAAACAGCTTTCGAAATGCAGAGAAAAAAAACCTTCTTTCAACCTTTTGCAGTGTAAACCAGCACAAACTCAAAGTGAAAGTAAAACCAACTCCCAGAGCCACAGCCCAGCTCCACCCACACAATGACATCACTGAAGCCGCGTGACAAGACAAAACAAATTCTGAAAGGGACACTGCAATGACACAACATACCGACCCAACCCCCCCCCCCCCACCCAACCCCATCCAGACCATGTGATCTTCAGGGAGAGGCGAAAAACCAGAGTTAAAAACCCAGGGCCAATGTGGGAAAAAATTCTGGGAAATTCCTCTCCGACCCCTTGTGGCGATCGAAACGAGTCCCGGAGATCACACTGGCCAGGATTGGTTAATGCTTCCCGACATTTTCCCACTAGTTTCTCCGACACATCTGAACACACGGGCCTCCTGGGAGCGTGGTCCCCAAATATCTGCAGTCCAGCTCTGTTCCAGCATCCACAAGCCCAACATTCACCGATGGTTTGAAGATGTGGAGCAGATGTTTCCACCCATATGTCAGAGCATTCACTGGGGAGCCTGATGGCTGTTGCACCAAGCCCTGGGGGACACTCTTCCCCACAAAGAAGAGAGAGGGAGAGAGAGGGCGGGGTGAGTTGTGGAAACATTCCTGACACAGTGACAGTCAACCAGAAGGTTCAACTGGAGAAATCTCACAACTGTTAATCCTTCTGGAGAACCCGCCCTTGGCTCAGTACCAATGGACGGGAAAGGCTGTGGTAGATGCATGAATTGGGGAGGGGAAGGGGAGGGGAGTTGATTGGGGAGGAGACAATTGTTGGTGGGGTGTAGAGTGGGGATGGATTGGATTGGATTTGTTTATTGTCACGTGTACCGAGGTACAGTGAAAAGTATTTTTCTGTGAGCAGCTCAACAGATCATTAAGTACATGGGAAGAAAAGGAAATAAAAGAAAATACATAATAGGGCAACACAACATATACATTGTAACTACATAAGCACTGGCATCGGATGAAGCATACAGGGTGTAGTGTTAATGAAATCAGTCCATAAGAGGGTCATTTAGGAGTCTGGTGACAGTGGGGAAGAAGCTGTTTTTGAGTCTGTTCGTGCGTGTTCTCAGACTTCTGTGTCTCCTTCCCGATGGATGGGCAGTGTATGAGTGGTTGAGTGGATTGGGGATGGGGAGTGGAAAGGGGTCTTTAACCTGAGTTAGAAAGTGACCAGTGTCCTCACATTAATTGCCAATTGGGGAGTGCTGGAAGGTTCTGCTCCAGCAGATCCTCCTCTTGCTCTCCAAAGAGTATAATAATAACAATCTTTATTAGTGTCATAAGTAGGCTTACATTAACATCGCAATGAAGTTACTGTGAAAATCCCCTAGTCGCCACATTCCGGCGCCTGTTCGGGTACACAGATGGAGAATTCAGAATGTCCAATTCACCTAACAAGCACGTCTTTCGGGATGAAACCGGAGCCCCCGGAGGAAACCCACGCAGACACGGGGAGAACGTGCAGACTCCGCACAGACAGTGACCCAAGCCGGGAATCGAACCCGGGACCCTGGCGCTGTGAAGCAACCATGCTAACCACTGTGCTACCGTGCTGCCCTGAATGAGATTTGACAGGTTAATTGATGGACAGACAGCTGCCTCTCTCTGCTCCATCACATTTCTCCCACAATAACCGCCTTATTCACTACAACTGTTACGGGCCAAGGTTTAGAAAACCCCAAAGTCTATCATGGAGTTCACCTGACCTACAACTGGTCATCGATTTTAATTACAATGAGCACAAGGGGCTGCCTTGCAGGTGTTATGCAACAGAGGCCTTAAGCACTTTCAATCAAAAATAAAGTTTTATTCTACGAATTTAGTTAACTTTTTATAAACACACACAGTAGATATTTTTATCAACTCCCAACATAAGTACCCCACACAGCTACAGTACTCTATGTATAACCCTGAATAACTTCCCCCTTTAACTGTTCCAATTTAATAACAAGATCCCATAAACCAGAAAATCCTTTTCCAAGGTGTGGCCCAGCACACGGCACACTCCAGACCTGGTCTGGATACATCTTGTGTCCTTTCCAAAACACAGGTTTGAGTTCCTTCCAGAAAAGTTATTTCTTTTCAAGTTGTCAAGCAGTCTCGAAACAGCTTTCGAAATGCAGACAGAGAAAAAAAACCTTCTTTCAACCTTTTGCAGTGTAAACCAGCACAAACTCAAAGTGAAAGTAAAACCAACTCCCAGAGCCACAGCCCAGCTCCACCCACACAATGACATCACTGAAGCCGCGTGACAAGACAAAACAAATTCTGAAAGGGACACTGCAATGACACAACATACCGACCCAACCCCCCCCCCCCCACCCAACCCCATCCAGACCATGTGATCTTCAGGGAGAGGCGAAAAACCAGAGTTAAAAACCCAGGGCCAATGTGGGAAAAAATTCTGGGAAATTCCTCTCCGACCCCTTGTGGCGATCGAAACGAGTCCCGGAGATCACACTGGCCAGGATTGGTTAATGCTTCCCGACATTTTCCCACTAGTTTCTCCGACACATCTGAACACACGGGCCTCCTGGGAGCGTGGTCCCCAAATATCTGCAGTCCAGCTCTGTTCCAGCATCCACAAGCCCAACATTCACCGATGGTTTGAAGATGTGGAGCAGATGTTTCCACCCATATGTCAGAGCATTCACTGGGGAGCCTGATGGCTGTTGCACCAAGCCCTGGGGGACACTCTTCCCCACAAAGAAGAGAGAGGGAGAGAGAGGGCGGGGTGAGTTGTGGAAACATTCCTGACACAGTGACAGTCAACCAGAAGGTTCAACTGGAGAAATCTCACAACTGTTAATCCTTCTGGAGAACCCGCCCTTGGCTCAGTACCAATGGACGGGAAAGGCTGTGGTAGATGCATGAATTGGGGAGGGGAAGGGGAGGGGAGTTGATTGGGGAGGAGACAATTGTTGGTGGGGTGTAGAGTGGGGATGGATTGGATTGGATTTGTTTATTGTCACGTGTACCGAGGTACAGTGAAAAGTATTTTTCTGTGAGCAGCTCAACAGATCATTAAGTACATGGGAAGAAAAGGAAATAAAAGAAAATACATAATAGGGCAACACAACATATACATTGTAACTACATAAGCACTGGCATCGGATGAAGCATACAGGGTGTAGTGTTAATGAAATCAGTCCATAAGAGGGTCATTTAGGAGTCTGGTGACAGTGGGGAAGAAGCTGTTTTTGAGTCTGTTCGTGCGTGTTCTCAGACTTCTGTGTCTCCTTCCCGATGGATGGGCAGTGTATGAGTGGTTGAGTGGATTGGGGATGGGGAGTGGAAAGGGGTCTTTAACCTGAGTTAGAAAGTGACCAGTGTCCTCACATTAATTGCCAATTGGGGAGTGCTGGAAGGTTCTGCTCCAGCAGATCCTCCTCTTGCTCTCCAAAGAGTATAATAATAACAATCTTTATTAGTGTCATAAGTAGGCTTACATTAACATCGCAATGAAGTTACTGTGAAAATCCCCTAGTCGCCACATTCCGGCGCCTGTTCGGGTATACAGAGGGAGAATTCAGAATGTCCAATTCACCTAACAAGCACGTCTTTCGGGATGAAACCGGAGCACCCGGAGGAAACCCACGCAGACACGGGGAGAACGTGCAGACTCCGCACAGACAGTGACCCAAGCCGGGAATCGAACCCGGGACCCTGGCACTGTGAAGCAACCACGCTAACCACTGTGCTACCGTGCTGCCCTGAATGAGATTTGACAGGTTAATTGATGGACAGACAGCTGCCTCTCTCTGCTCCATCACATTTCTCCAACAATAACCGCCTGATTCACTATAACTGTTACGGGCCAGGGTTTAGAAAACCCCAAAGTCTATCATGGAGTTCACCTGACCTACAACTGGTCATCGATTTTAATTACAATGAGCAGAAGGGGCTGCCTTTCAGGTGTTATGCAACAGAGGCCTTAAGCACTTTCAATCAAAAATAAAGTTTTATTCTGCGAATTTAGTTCACCTTTTATAAACACACACAGTAGATATTTTTATCAACTACCAACTTAAATACCCCACACAGCTACAGTGCTCTATGTATAACCCTGAATAACTTCCCCCTTTAACTGTTCCAGTTTAATAACGAGATCCCATAAACCAGAAAATCCTTTTCCAAGGTGTGGCCCAGCACACGGCACACTCCAGACCTGGTCTGGATACTTCTTGTGTCCTTTCCAAAACACAGGCTTGAGTTCCTTCCAGAAAAGTTATTTCTTTCAAGTTGTCAAGCAGTCTCGAAACAGCTTTCGAAATGCAGACAGAGAAAAAAAACCTTCTTTCAACCTTTTGCAGTATAAACCAGCACAAACTCAAAGTGAAAGTAAAACCAACTCCCAGAGCCACAGCCCAGCTCCACCCACACAATGGCATCACTGAAGCCGCGTGACAAGACAAAACAAATTCTGAAAGGGACACTGCCATGACACAACATACCGACCCAACCCCCCCCACCCCCCCCCCCCCACCCCCACCCCCACCCAACCCCATCCAGACCATGTGATCTCCAGGGAGAGGCGAAAAACCAGAGTTAAAAACCCAGGGCCAATATGGGAACAAATTCTGGGAAATTCCTCTCCGACCCCTTGTGGCGATCGAAACGAGTCCCGGAGATCACACTGGCCAGGATTGGTTAATGCTTCCCGACATTTTACCACTAGTTTCTCCGACACATCTGAACACACGGGCCTCCTGGGAGCCTGGTCCCCAAATATCTGCAGTCCAGCTCTGTTCCAGCATCCACAAGCCCAACATTCACCGATGGTTTGAAGATGTCGAGCAGATGTTTCCACCCATATCTCAGAGCATTCACTGGGGAGCCTGATGGCTGTTGCACCAAGCCCTGGGGGACACTCTTCCCCACAAAGAAGAGAGAGGGAGAGAGGGCGGGGTGAGTTGTGGAAACATTCCTGACAGAGTGACAGTCAACCAGAAGGTTGAACTGGAGAAATCTCAGCAACTGTTAATCCTTCTGGAGAACCCGCCCTTGGCTCAGTCCCGATGGACAGGAAAGGCTGCTGGAGATGCATGAATTGGGGAGGGGAAAGTGAGGGGAGTTTATTGGGGAGGAGTCAATTGTTGGTGGGGTGTAGAGTGGGGATGGATTGAATTGGATTTGTTTATTGTCACGTGTACCGAGGTACAGCGAAAAGTATTTTTGTGTGAGCAGCTCAACATATCATTAAGTACATGGGAAGAAAAGGAAATAAACGAAAATACATAATAGGGCAACACAACATATACAATGTAACTACATAACACCGGCATCGGATAAAGCATACAGGGTGTAGTGTTAATGAGGTCAGTCCATAAGAGGGTCGTTTAGGAGTCTGGTGACAGTGGGGAAGAAGCTGTTTTTGAGTCTGTTCGTGCGTGTTCTCAGACTTCTGTATCTCCTTCCCGATGGATTGGCAGTGGATGAGTGGGTTGAGTGGATTGGGGATGGGGAGTGGAAAGGGGTCTTTAACCTGAGATAGAAAGTGATCAGTGTCCTCACATTAATTGCCAATTGGGGAGTGCCGGAAGGTTCTACTCCAGCAGATCCTCCTCTTGCTCTCCAAAGAGTATAATAATAACAATCTTTATTAGTGTCATAAGTAGGCTTACATTAATATCGCAATGACGTTACTGTGAAAATCCCCTAGTCGCCACATTCCAGCGCGTGTTCGGGTACACAGAGGGAGAATTCAGAATGTCCAATTCACCTAACAAGCACGTCTTTCGGGATGAAATCGTAGCACCCGGAGGAAACCCACGCAGACACGGGGAGAACGTGCAGACTCCGCACAGACAGTGACCCAAGCCGGGAATCGAACCCGGGAACCTGACGCTGTGAAGCAACCATGCTAATCACTGTGCAACCGTGCTGCCCTGAATGAGATTTGACAGGTTAATTGATGGACAGGCAGCTGCCTCTCTCTGCTCCGTCACATTTCTCCCACACTAACCACCTTATTCACGACAACTTTTACGGGCCAAGGTTTAGAAAACCCCAAAGTCTATCATGGAGTTCACCTGACCTACAACTGGTCATCGATTTTAATTACAATGAGCACAAGGGGCTGCCTTTCAGGTGTTAGGCAACAGAGGCCTTAAGCACTTTCAATCAAAAATAAAGTTTTATTCTACGAATTTAGTTAACCTTTTATAAACACACACAGTAGATATTTTTATCAACTACCAACATAAATACCCCACACAGCTACAGTACTCTATGTATAACCCTGAATAACTTCCCCCTTTAACTGTTCCAATTTAATAACAAGATCCCATAAACCATAAAATCCTTTTCCAAGGTGTGGCCCAGCACACGGCACACTCCAGACCTGGTCTGGATACTTCTTGTGTCCTTTCCAAAACACAGGTTTGAGTTCCTTCCAGAAAAGTTATTTCTTTTCAAGTTGTCAAGCAGTCTCGAAACAGCTTTCGAAATGCAGACAGAGAAAAAAAACCTTCTTTCAACCTTTTGCAGTATAAACCAGCACAAACTCAAAGTGAAAGTAAAACCAACTTCCAGAGCCACAGCCCAGCTCCACCCACACAATGACATCACTGAAGCCGCGTGACAAGACAAAACAAATTCTGAAAGGGACACTGCCATGACACAACATACCGACCCAACCCCCCCCCCCACCCCTCCCATCCAGACCATGTGATCTTCAGGGAGAGGCGAAAAACCAGAGTTAAAAACCCAGGGCCAATATGGGAAAAAATTCTGCGAAATTCCTCTCCGACCCCTTGTGGCAATCGAAACAAGTCCCGGAGATCAGACTGGCCAGGATTGGTCAATGCTTCCCGACACTTTTCCACTTGTTTCTCCGACACATCTGAACACACGGGCCTCCTGGGAGCCTGGTCCCCAATTATCTGCAGTCCAGCTCTGTTCCAGCATCCACTAGCCCAACATTCACCGATGGTTTGAAGATGTCGAGCAGATGTTTCCACCCATATGTCAGAGCATTCACTGGGGAGCCTGATGGCTGTTGCACCAAGCCCTGGGGAACACTCTTCCCCACAAAGAAGAGAGAGGGAGAGAGAGGTGGAGGGGGTGGGGGGGCTGTGGAAACATTCCTGACAGAGTGACAGTCAACCAGAAGGTTGAACTGGAGAAATCTCAGCAACTGTTAATCCTTCTGGAGAACCCGCCCTTGGCTCAGTCCCCATGACGGGAAAGGCTGCGGTAGATGCATGAATTGGGGAGGGGAAGGGGAGGGGAGTTTATTGGGAAGGAGTCAATTGTTGGTGGGGTGTAGAGTGGGGATGGATTGGATTGGATATTTTTATTGTCACGTGTGCCGAGGTACAGTGAAAAGTATTTTTCTGTGAGCAACTCAACAGATCATTAAGTACATGGGAAGAAAAGGAAATAAAAGAAAATACATAATAGGGCAACACAACATACACAATGTAACTACATAAGCACTGGCATCGGGGGAAGCATACAGGGTGTAGTGTTAATGAGGTCAGTCCATAAGAGGGTCATTTAGGAGTCTGGTAACAGGGGGGAAGAAGCTGTTTTTGAGTCTGTGCGTGCGTGTTCTCAGACTTCTGTATTTCCTTCCCGATGGATGGCCAGTGGATGAGTGGGTTGAGTGGATTGGGGATGGGGAGTGGAAGGGGGTCTTTAACCTGAGTTAGAAAGTGATCAGTGTCCTCACATTAATTGCCAATTGGGGAGTGCTGGAAGGTTCTGCTCCAGCAGATCCTCCTCTTGCTCTCCAAAGAGTACAATAATAACAATCTTTATTAGTGTCATAAGTAGGCTTACATTAACATCGCAATGAAGTTACTGTGAAAATCCCCGAGTCGCCACATTCCGGCGCCTGTTCGGGTACACAGAGGGAGAATTCAGAATGTCCAATTCACCTAACAAGCACGTCTTTCGGGATGAAACCGGAGCCCCCGGAGGAAACCCATGCAGACACTGGGAGAACGTGCAGCTTCCGCACAGACAGCGACCCAAGCCGGGAATCGAACCCGGGACCCTGGCGCTGTGAAGCAACCATGCTAACCACTGTGCTACCGTGCTGCCCTGAATGAGATTTGACAGGTTAATTGATGGACAGACAGCTGCCTCTCTCTGCTCCATCACATTTCTCCCACAATAACCGACTTATTCACTACAACTGTTACGGGCCAAGGTTTAGAAAACCCCAAAGTCTATCATGGAGTTCACCTGACCTACAACTGGTCATCGATTTTAATTACAATGAGCACAAGGGGCTGCCTTTCAGGTCTTCTGCAACAGAGGCCTTAAGCACTTTCAATCAAAAATAAAGTTTTATTCTATGAATTTAGTTAACCTTTTATAAACACACACAGTAGATATTTTTATCAACTCCCAACATAAATACCCCACACAGCTACAGTACTCTATGTATAACCCTGAATAACTTCCCCCTTTAACTGTTCCAATTTAATAACAAGATCCCATAAACCAGAAAATCCTTTTCCAAGGTGTGGCCCAGCACACGGCACACCCCAGACCTGGCCTGGATACTTCTTGTGTCCTTTCCAAAACACAGGTTTGAGTTCCTTCCAGAAAAGTTATTTCTTTTCAAGTTGTCAAGCAGTCTCGAAACAGCTTTCGAAATGCAGACAGAGAAAAAAAACCTTCTTTCAACCTTTTGCAGTATAAACCAGCACAAACTCAAAGTGAAAGTAAAACCAACTCCCAGAGCCACAGCCCAGCTCCACCCACACAATGACATCACTGAAGCCGCGTGACAAGACAAAACAAATTCTGAAAGGGACACTGCCATGACACAACATACCGACCCAACCCAATCCCCCCCTCCCCCCCCCCCCATCCAGACCATGTGATCTTCAGGGAGAGGCGAAAAACCAGAGTTAAAAACCCAGGGCCAATATGGGAAAAAATTCTGGGAAATTCCTCTCCGACCACTTGTGGCGATCGAAACGAGTCCCGGAGATCACACTGGCCAGGATTGGTTAATGCTTCCCGACATTTTACCACTAGTTTCTCCGACACATCTGAACACACGGGCCTCCTGGGAGCGTGGTCCCCAAATATCTGCAGTCCAGCTCCGTTCCAGCATCCACAAGCCCAACATTCACCGATGCTTTGAAGATGTCGAGCAGATGTTTCCACCCATATCTCAGAGCATTCACTGGGGAGCCTGATGGCTGTTGCACCAAGCCCTGGGGGACACTCTTCCCCACAAAGAAGAGAGAGGGAGAGAGAGGGCGGGGTGAGTTGTGGAAACATTCCTGACACAGTGACAGTCAACCAGAAGGTTCAACTGGAGAAATCTCAGCAACTGTTAATCCTTCTGGAGAACCCGCCCTTGGCTCAGTCCCGATGGACGGGAAAGGCTGTGGTAGATGCATGAATTGGGGAGGGGAAGGGGAGGGGAGTTGATTGGGGAGGAGACAATTGTTGGTGGGGTGTAGAGTGGGGATGGATTGGATTGGATTTGTTTATTGTCACGTGTACCGAGGTACAGCGAAAAGTATTTTTCTGTGAGCAGCTCAACAGATCATTAAGTACATGGGAAGAAAAGGAAATAAAAGAAAATACATAATAGGGCAACACAACATATACATTGTAACTACATAAGCACTGGCATCGGATGAAGCATACAGGGTGTAGTGTTAATGAAATCAGTCCATGAGGGTCATTTAGGAGTCTGGTGACAGTGGGGAAGAAGCTGTTTTTGAGTCTGTTCGTGCGTGTTCTCAGACTTCTGTATCTCCTTCCCGATGGATGGGCAGTGGATGAGTGTGTTGAGTGGTCTGGGGATGGGGAGTGGAAGGGGGTCTTTAACCTGAGTTAGAAAGTGACCAGTGTCCTCACATTAATTGCCAATTGGGGAGTGCCGGAAGGTTCTACTCCAGCAGATCCTCCTCTTGCTCTCCAAAGAGTATAATAATAACAATCTTTATTATTGTCATAAGTAGGCTTCCATTAACATCGCAATGAAGTCACTGTGAAAATCCCCTAGTCGCCACATTCCGGCGCCTGTTCGGGTACACAGAGGGAGAATTCAGAATGTCCAATTCACCTAACAAGCACGTCTTTCGGGATGAAACCGTAGCACCCGTAGGAAACCCACGCAGACACGGGGAGAACGTGCAGACTCCGCACAGACAGTGACCCAAGCCGGGAATCGAACCCGGGACCCTGGCGCTGTGAAGCAACCACGCTAACCACTGTGCTACCGTGCTGCCCTGAATGAGATTTGACAGGTTAATTGATGGACAGACAGCTGCCTCTCTCTGCTCCATCACATTTCTCCCACAATAACCGCCTTATTCACTACAACTTTTACGGGCCAAGGTTTAGAAAACCCCAAAGTCTATCATGGAGTTCACCTGACCTACAACTGGTCATCGATTTTAATTACAATGAGCACAAGGGGCTGCCTTTCAGGTCTTCTGCAACAGAGGCCTTAAGCACTTTCAATCAAAAATAAAGTTTTATTCTGCGAATTTAGTTCACCTTTTATAAACACACACAGTAGATATTTTTATCAACTACCAACATAAATACCCCACACAGCTACAGTACTCTATGTATAACCCTGAATAACTTCCCCCTTTAACTGTTCCAGTTTAATAACGAGATCCCATAAACCAGAAAATCCTTTTCCAAGGTGTGGCCCAGCACACGGCACACTCCAGACCTGGTCTGGATACTTCTTGTGTCCTTTCCAAAACACAGGTTTGAGTTCCTTCCAGAAAAGTTATTTCTTTTCAAGTTGTCAAGCAGTCTCGAAACAGCTTTCGAAATGCAGACAGAGAAAAAAAAACCTTCTTTCAACCTTTTGCAGTATAAACCAGCACAAACTCAAAGTGAAAGTAAAACCAACTTCCAGAGCCACAGCCCAGCTCCACCCACACAATGACATCACTGAAGCCGCGTGACAAGACAAAACAAATTCTGAAAGGGACACTGCCATGACACAACATACCGACCCAACCCCCCCCCCCCCCCCACCCCCACCCAACCCCATCCAGACCATGTGATCTCCAGGGAGAGGCGAAAAACCAGAGTTAAAAACCCAGGGCCAATATGGGAAAAAATTCTTGGAAATTCCTCTCCGACCCCATGTGGCGATCGAAACGAGTCCCGGTGATCACACTGGCCAGGATTGGTAATGCTTCCCGACATTTTACCACTAGTTTCTCCGACACATCTGAACACACGGGCCTCCTGGGAGCCTGGTCCCCAATTATCTGCAGTCCAGCTCTGTTCCAGCATCCACAAGCCCAACATTCACCGATGGTTTGAAGATGTCGAGCAGATGTTTCCACCCATATCTCAGAGCATTCAATGGGGAGCCTGATGGCTGTTGCACCAAGCCCTGGGGAACACTCTTCCCCACAAAGAAGAGAGAGGGAGAGAGGGCGGGGTGAGATGTGGAAACATTCCTGACAGAGTGACAGTCAACCAGAAGGTTCAACTGGAGAAATCTCAGCAACTGTTAATCCTTCTGGAGAACCCGCCCTTGGCTCAGTCCCGATGGACAGGAAAGGCTGCTGGAGATGCATGAATTGGGGAGCTGAAAGTGAGGGGAGTTTATTCGGGAGGAGTCAATTGTTGGTGGGGTGTAGAGTGGGGATGGATTGGATTGGATTTGTTTATTGTCACGTGTACCGAGGTACAGTGAAAAGTATTTTTCTGCGAGCAGCTCAACAGATCATTAAGTACATGGGAAGAAAAGGAAATAAAAGAAAATACATAATAGGGCAACACAAGGTACACAATGTAACTACATAAACACCAGCATCGGGTGAAGCATACAGGGTGTAGTGTTAATGAGGCCAGTCCATAAGAGGGTCGTTTAGGAGTCTGGTAACAGCGGGGAAGAAGCTGTTTTTGAGTCTGTTTGTGCGTGTTCTCAGACTTCTGCATCTCCTTCCCGATGGATGGGCAGTGGATGAGTGGGTTGAGTGGATTGGGGATGGGGAGTGGAAGGGGGTCTTTAACCTGAGATAGAAAGTGATCAGTGTCCTCACATTAATTGCCAATTGGGGAGTGCCGGAAGGTTCTGCTCCAGCAGATCCTCCTCTTGCTCTCCAAAGAGTATAATAATAACAATCTTTATCAGTGTCATAAG
Source organism: Scyliorhinus torazame (assembly GCF_047496885.1). Taxonomy (NCBI): domain Eukaryota; kingdom Metazoa; phylum Chordata; class Chondrichthyes; order Carcharhiniformes; family Scyliorhinidae; genus Scyliorhinus; species Scyliorhinus torazame. The sequence goes on from NC_092726.1 coordinate 3,776,140, forward strand.
TAGGCTTACATTAACATCGCAATGAAGTTATTGTGAAAAGCCCCTAGTTGCCACATTCCGGCGCCTGTTCGGGTACACAGAGGGAGAATTCAGAATGTCCAATTCACCTAACAAGCACGTCTTTCGGGATGAAACCGGAGCACCCAGAGGAAACCCACGCAGACACGGGGAGAACGTGCAGACTCCGCACAGACAGTGACCCAAGCCGGGAATCGAACCCGGGACCCTGGCGCTGTGATGCAACCACGCTAACCACTGTGCTACCGCGCTGCCCTGAATGAGATTTGACAGGTTAATTGATGGACAGACAGCTGCCTCTCTCTGCTCCATCACATTTCTCCCACAATAACTGCCTTAGTCACTACAACTGTTACGGGCCAGGGTTTAGAAAACCCCAAAGTCTATCATGGAGTTCACCTGATCTAGAACTGGTCATCGATTTTAATTACAATGAGCACAAGGGGCTGCCTTTCAGGTCTTATGCAACAGAGGCCTTAAGCACTTTCAATCAAAAATAAAGTTTTATTCTATGAATTTAGTTAACCTTTTATAAACACACACATTAGATATTTTTATCAACTCCCAACATAAATACCCCACACAGCTACAGTACTCTATGTATAACCCTGAATAACTTACCCCTTTAACTGTTCCAATTTAATAACAAGATCCCATAAACCAGAAAATCCTTTTCCAAGGTGTGGCCCAGCACACGGCACACTCCAGACCTGGTCTGGATACTTCTTGTGTCCTTTCCAAAACACAGGTTTGAGTTCCTTCCAGAAAAGTTATTTCTTTTCAAGTTGTCAAGCAGTCTCGAAACAGCTTTCGAAATGCAGACAGAGAAAAAAAACCTTCTTTCAACCTTTTGCAGTATAAACCAGCACAAACTCAAAGTGAAAGTAAAACCAACTCCCAGAGCCACAGCCCAGCTCCACCCACACAATGACATCACTGAAGCCGCGTGACAAGACAAAACAAATTCTGAAAGGGACACTGCCATGACACAACATACCAACCCAAACACCCCCCCCTCCCCCTCCCCCATCCCCCTCCTCCCCCCCCCCCCCACCCCATCCAGACCATGTGATCTCCAGGGAGAGGCGAAAAACCAGAGTTAAAAACCCAGGGCCAATATGGGAAAAAATTCTGGGAAATTCCTCTCCGACCCCTTGTGGCGATCGAAACGAGTCCCGGAGATCACACTGGCCAGGATTGGTTAATGCTTCCCGACATTTTACTACTAGTTTCTCCGACACATCTGAACACACGGGCCTCCTGGGAGCGTGGTCCTCAAATATCTGCAGTCCAGCTCCGTTCCAGCATCCACAAGCCCAACATTCACCGATGGTTTGAAGATGTGGAGCAGATGTTTCCACCCATATGTCAGAGCATTCACTGGGGAGCCTGATGGCTGTTGCACCAAGCCCTGGGGGACACTCTTCCCACAAAGAAGAGAGAGGGAGAGAGGGCGGGGTGAGTTGTGGAAACATTCCTGACACAGTGACAGTCAACCAGAAGGTTCAACTGGAGAAATCTCACAACTGTTAATCCTTCTGGAGAACCCGCCCTTGGCTCAGTACCAATGGACGGGAAAGGCTGTGGTAGATGCATGAATTGGGGAGGGGAAGGGGAGGGGAGTTGATTGGGGAGGAGACAATTGTTGGTGGGGTGTAGAGTGGGGATGGATTGGATTGGATTTGTTTATTGTCACGTGTACCGAGGTACAGTGAAAAGTATTTTTCTGTGAGCAGCTCAACAGATCATTAAGTACATGGGAAGAAAAGGAAATAAACGAAAATACATAATAGGGCAACACAAGGTACACAATGTAACTACATAACACCGGCATCGGGTGAAGCATACAGGGTGTAGTGTTAATGAGGTCAGACCATAAGAGGGTCGTTTAGGAGTCTGGTAACAGTGGGGAAGAAGCTGTTTTTGAGTCTGTTCGTGCGTGTTCTCAGACTTCTGTATCTCCTTCCCGATGGATGGGCAGTGGATGAGTGGGTTGAGTGGATTGGGGATGGGGAGTGGAAGGGGGTCTTCAACCTGAGTTAGAAAGTGATCAGTGTCCTCGCATTAATTGCCAATTGGGGAGTGCCGGAAGGTTCTGCTCCAGCAGATCCTCCTCTCGCTCTCCAAAGTATATAATAATAACAATCTTTATTAGTGTCATAAGTAGGCTTACATTAACATCGCAATGAAGTTACTGTGAAAAGCCCCTAGTTGCCACATTCCGGCGCCTGTTCGGGTACACAGAGGGAGAATTCAGAATGTCCAATTCACCTAACAAGCACGTCTTTCGGGATGAAACCGGAGCACCCGGAGGAAACCCACGCAGACACGGGGAGAACGTGCAGCTTCCGCACAGACAGCGACCCAAGCCGGGAATCGAACCCGTGACCCTGGCGCTGTGAAGCAACCATGCTAATCACTGTGCAACCGTGCTGCCCTGAATGAGATTTGACAGGTTAATTGATGGACAGACAGCTGCCTCTCTCAGCTCCATCACATTTCTCCCACCATAACCGCCTGATTCACTATAACTGTTACGGGCCAGGGTTTAGAAAACCCCAAAGTCTATCATGGAGTTCACCTGACCTACAACTGGTCATCGATTTTAATTACAATGAGCACAAGGGGCTGCCTTTCAGGTCTTCTGCAACAGAGGCCTTAAGCACTTTCAATCAAAAATAAAGTTTTATTCTACGAATTTAGTTAACCTTTGAAAAACACACACAGTAGATATTTTTATCAACTACCAACATAAATACCCCACACAGCTACAGTACTCTATGTATAACCCTGAATAACTTACCCCTTTAACTGTTCCAATTTAATAACAAGATCCCATAAACCAGAAAATCCTTTTCCAAGGTGTGGCCCAGCACACGGCACACTCCAGACCTGGTCTGGATACTTCTTGTGTCCTTTCCAAAACACAGGTTTGAGTTCCTTCCAGAAAAGTTATTTCTTTTCAAGTTGTCAAGCAGTCTCGAAACAGCTTTCGAAATGCAGACAGAGAAAAAAAACCTTCTTTCAACCTTTTGCAGTATAAACCAGCACAAACTCAAAGTGAAAGTAAAACCAACTCCCAGAGCCACAGCCCAGCTCCACCCACACAATGACATCACTGAAGCCGCGTGACAAGACAAAACAAATTCTGAAAGGGACACTGCCATGACACAACATACCGACCCAACCCCCCCACCCCCACTCCACCCCATCCAGACCATGTGATCTCCAGGGAGAGGCGAAAAACCAGAGTTAAAAACCCAGGGCCAATGTGGGAACAAATTCTGGGAAAATCCTCTCCGACCCCTTGTGGCGATCGAAACAAGTCCCAGAGATCAGACTGGCCAGGATTGGTTAATACCTCCCGACACTTTCCCACTTGTTTCTCCGACACATCTGAACACACGGGCCTCCTGGGAGCCTGGTCCCCAATTATCTGCAGTCCAGCTCTGTTCCAGCATCCACAAGCCCAACATTCACCGATGGTATGAAGATGTCGAGCAGATGTTTCCACCCATATCTCAGAGCATTCACTGGGGAGCCTGATGGCTGTTGCACCAAGCCCTGGGTGACACTCTTCCCCACAAAGAAGAGAGAGGGAGAGAGAGCGGGGTGAGTTGTGGAAACATTCCTGACAGAGTGACAGTCAACCAGAAGGTTCAACTGGAGAAATCTCAGCAACTGTTAATCCTTCTGGAGAACCCGCCCTTGGCTCAGTCCCCATGGACGGGAAAGGCTGCTGGAGATGCATGAATTGGGGAGAGGAAGGGGAGGGGAGGAGGCAATTGTTGGTTGGGTGTAGAGTGGGGATGGATTGGATTGGATATGTTTATTGTCACGTGTACCGAGGTACAGTGAAAAGTATTTTTCTGCGAGCAGCTCAACAGATCATTAAGTACATGGGAAGAAAAGGAAATAAAAGAAAATACATAATAGGGCAACACAACATATACATTGTAACTACATAAGTCCTGGCATCGGATGAAGCATACAGGGTGTAGTGTTAATGAGGTCAGTCCATAAGAGGGTCGTTTAGGATTCTGGTGACAGTGGGGAAGAAGCTGTTTTTGAGTCTGTTCGTGCGTGTTCTCAGATTTCTGTATCTCCTTCCCGATGGATGGGCAGTGGATGAGTGGGTTGAGTGGTCTGGGGATGGGGAGTGGAAGGGGGTCTTTAACCTGAGATAGAAAGTGATCAGTGTCCTCACATTAATTGCCAATTGGGGAGTGCCGGAAGGTTCTGCTCCAGCAGATCCTCCTCTTGCTCTCCAAAGAGTATAATAATAACAATCTTTATCAGTGTCACAAGTAGGCTTACATTAACATCGCAATGAAGTTATTGTGAAAAGACCCTAGTTGCCACATTCCGGCGCCTGTTCGGGTACACAGAGGGAGAATTCAGAATGTCCAATTCACCTAACAGCGCGTCTTTCAGGACTTGTGGGGGGAAACCGGAGCCCCCGGAGGAAACCCACGCAGACACGGGGAGAACGTGCAGCTTCCGCACAGACAGCGACCCAAGCCGGGAATCGAACCCGGGACCCTGGCACTGTGAAGCAACCATGCTAACCACTGTGCTACCGTGCTGCCCTGAATGAGATTTGACAGGTTAATTGATGGACAGACAGCTGCCTCTCTCTGCTCCATCACATTTCTCCCACAATAACCGCCTTATTCACTACAACTGTTACGGGCCAAGGTTTAGAAAACCCCAAAGTCTATCATGGAGTTCACCTGACCTACAACTAGTCATCGATTTTAATTACAATGAGCACAAGGGGCTGCCTTTCAGGTGTTATGCAACAGAGGCCGTAAGCACTTTCAATCAAAAATAAAGTTTTATTCTACGAATTTAGTTAACTTTTTATAAACACACACAGTAGATATTTTTATCAACTCCCAACATAAGTACCCCACACAGCTACAGTACTCAATGTATAACCCTGAATAACTTACCCCTTTAACTGTTCCAATTTAATAACGAGATCCCATAAACCAGAAAATCCTTTTCCAAGGTGTGGCCCAGCACACGGCACACTCCAGACCTGGTCTGGATACTTCTTGTGTCCTTTTCAAAACACAGGTTTGAGTTCCTTCCAGAAAAGTTATTTCTTTTCAAGTTGTCAAGCAGTCTCGAAACAGCTTTCGAAATGCAGACAGAGAAAAAAAACCTTCTTTCAACCTTTTGCAGTATAAACCAGCACAAACTCAAAGTGAAAGTAAAACCAACTCCCAGAGCCACAGCCCAGCTCCACCCACACAATGACATCACTGAAGCCGCGTGACAAGACAAAACAAATTCTGAAAGGGACACTGCCATGACACAACATACCGACCCAACCCCCCCCCCCCCCCCACCCCCCATCCAGACCATGTGGTCTCCAGGGAGAGGCGAAAAACCAGAGTTAAAAACCCAGGGCCAATATGGGAAAAAATTCTGGGAAATTCCTCTCCGACCCCTTGTGGCGATCAAAACGAGTCCCGGAGATCACACTGGCCAGGATTGGTTAATTCTTCCCGACATTTTCCCACTAGTTTCTCCGACACATCTGAACACACGGGCCTCCTGGGAGCCTGGTCCCCAATTATCTGCAGTCCAGCTCTGTTCCAGCATGCACAAGCCCAACATTCACCGATGGTTTGAAGATGTCGAGCAGATGTTTCCACCCATATCTCGGAGCATTCAATGGGGAGCCTGATGGCTGTTGCACCAAGCCCTGGGGAACACTCTTCCCCACAAAGAAGAGAGAGGTGGAGGGGGTGGGGGGGGGGGGGGGGCGGGGCTGTGGAAACATTCCTGACAGAGTGACAGTCAACCAGAAGGTTCAACTGGAGAAATCTCAGCAACTGTTAATCCTTCTGGAGAACCCGCCCTTGGCTCAGTCCCCATGGACGGGAAAGGCTGCTGGAGATGCATGAATTGGGGAGGGGAAGGGGAGGGGAGGAGGCAATTGTTGGTTGGGTGTAGAGTGGGGATGGATTGGATTGGATTTGTTTATTGTCACGTGTACCGAGTTACAGTGAAAAGTATTTTTCTGCGAGCAGCTCAACAGATCATTAAGTACATGGGAAGAAAAGGAAATAAACGAAAATACATAATAGGGCAACACAAGGTACACAATGTAACTACATAACACCGGCATCGGGTGAAGCATACAGGGTGTAGTGTTAATGAGGTCAGTCCATAAGAGGGTCATTTAGGAGTCTGGTAACAGTGGGGAAGAAGCTGTTTTTGAGTCTGTGCGTGTTCTCAGACTTCTGTATCTCCTTCCCGATGGATGGGCAGTGGATTAGTGGGTTGAGTGGATTGGGGATGGGGAGTGGAAGGGGGTCTTTAACCTGAGATAGAAAGTGATCAGTGTCCTCGCATTAATTGCCAATTGGGGAGTTCCGGAAGGTTCTGCTCCAGCAGATCCTCCTCTTGCTCTCCAAAGAGTATAATAATAACAATCTTTATTAGTGTCATAAGTAGGCTTACATTAACATCGCAATGACGTTACTGTGAAAAGCCCCTAGCCGCCACATTCCGGCGCCTGTTCGGGTACACAGAGGGAGAATTCGGAATGTCCAATTCACCTAACAAGCACGTCGATCGGGATGAAACCGGAGCCCCCGGAGGAAACCCACGCAGACACGGGGAGAACGCGCAGACTCCGCACAGACAGTGACCCTAGCCGGCTGTCTAGCCCACTCAGCTAAACCACCTGTTTAGCAGGACCTGAAGCTAATCACAAGCAGTCCCAGTGGGTTTGGTGGCCGGGAAGTTGGGATATGTACCGAACCTGACAGGAAGCTCAGCAAGATGCCACATGTGGGTGGAAGCGAGCGCTGAACATTCTCACAACCTCAGTTGGTCAGAAGCCAGTAATCCGTGAGGTGCGGAGCATGTGGCGGAAGGAGCCGGGACCCTGTCTACCTTGGCCGTTATGGGAGGGAGGAGCTCATCAAACCAGCCCAAACTAGCCTGGAAATTGGGACGAGGCGCGCCGCTTAGCCACGGCCCCTGGCCATTGCCTGAGGCTGGCCCCGCGTTGCTCCGTCCCCGACGGCGTGGCACCCTCATGGTCTCACCCGCCGTGAACTTAGTGCGGCGGCTGCGGACTCAGTGCGGGCCGCCACAGTCGAGCGAGGGCCGATCCGCGGGCAGGGTCGGGGTCTTCATTCGGGGCTGGGGGAGGTGGCAAAGTGGTCCGCGGCGCCCGAGCGGCCAAAGGGGGGGGGGGGGCACTACTTTTGCGGGTCCTCGGGCTGAGTCTGCCACGGAGCACGGTGCCACGCCCATGCGCGGCCACGGAAGCGGAAGTGCTGAGGGCCGTACCGGCAGCTCGAGCTGCGAGCTCTCCGCTGCCTCCCTGCCAGCCCCCCCCAGCCCCCCCAGCAAAAGGGCGAATCGGTGGCTATTTTACGCCAGTTTTCCTGCCGTATCAGACCACCGTCGTGGGGACTGAGTCTCCGAAACGGAGAATCCAGCCCTCGGACTTGGGAGAGAAATTCTCATCGAAAAAGATACATGTATTTTGCATAAAGCGGCTTCAGATAACTGAGGTGTAAAAGTGTTGTTGAACTAGGTTAAATCCTGCGGAATCAGAACTGCCCACAGTCGGGGGGGGGGCCGGGGGCCGGGTCCCGGGGGGGGGGGGGGGGCGGGGGCCTGGGGCTGGGGGGGGGGGCCGGGGGCCGGGGGGGGGGGGGGGGGGGGGCGGGTCCTGGGGGGGGGGGGGGGGGGCGGGGGCCTGGGGCTGGGGGGGGGGCCGGGGGCCTGGGGCTGGGGGGGGGTTATGAATATGGGAAACAGGCGAGTCGGTTGTTGGCACATCAATTGAGGAAGCAAGAGGTGGCGAGGGAGAATGGAAAGGTGAAGGACAGGAGGGAGATTGGCGGCGCCCTTCACACCGGCGCGTGTACACTGCCGCCCTGGCAGGGGGGGGACGACCTCCGATGGGGTCTGGCCCCCCCCCCCTCCCTCCGGGCCTACTTTGTTGCGTGGCCGGCCCCTGAACCCCCGCTCCATGTTGAGTCGGGGCCGGCCCGCTGAGGAAGTCCTCCGGGCACGCGCGGGTTGGCGCGGAGCCCATTCGGCTCCGGGACGGGAGGCTGGAAGGGCGTGAACCGCTCCAGCGCCGTGCTGGCCCGCTGTGGCGGACAGAATCGGTCGTCCCCGCGCCTGTTTCGGAGAATCGCACCCAGGAAAGGGGTAGGATGGGAGGGGAATAGGGCCTGAGAACACTGCGGGGGGGTGGAGTTTTTGAGGATTTTTACAAGAGGCTATATGACTCGGACCCCCCGGCTGGTTGGAGTTCTCCAAGATGGAGGGGGACATGGTGGAGGGGCTGGGGTTAGTGCGGAGCGGGGTGCACGTTGGGGGAGCTGCCGTTTAAAGTCGTGTGGGTGAGTTTCAGGTACCTGGGTATCTCGGTGACGCCAGGGTGGGAGCTGCGACACAAGTTGAATCTGGCTCGGGTGGTGGAGTAACTGAATGGGGATTTGAGGAGGGGTTGGTATGGGACGGGATGGAGGAGGAGGGGATGGTATGGGAGGGGATGGAGGAGGAGAGGTCGGTATGCGAGGAAAAGGAGGACGAGGGGTCGGTATGGGAGGGGATGGAGGACGAGGGGTCGGTATGCGAGGGGATGGAGGAGGAGGGGTCGGTATGCGAGGGGATGGAGGAAGAGGGGTCGGTATGGGAGGGGATGGAGGACGAGGGGTCGGTATGGGAGGGGATGGAGGAGGAGGGGTTGGTATGGGAGGGGATGGAGGAGGAGGGGTCGGTATGGGAGGGGATGGAGGAGGAGGGGTCGGTATGGGAGGGGATGGAGGAGGAAGGGTCGGTATGCGAGGGGATGGAGGAGGCGGGGTCAGTATGGGAGGGGATGGAGGAGGAGGGGTCGGTATGGGAGTGGATGGTGGAGGAGGGGACGGTATGGGAGGGGATGGAGGAGGAGGGGACGGTATGGGAGGGGATGGAGAAGGAGGGGTTGGTATGGGAGGGGATGGAGGAGGAGGGGTCGGTATGGGAGGGGATGGAGGAGGAGGGGTCGGTATGGGAGGGGATGGAGGAGGAGGGGTTGGTATGGGAGGGGACGGAGGAGGAGGGGTCGGTATGGGAGGGATTGGAGGAGGGGTCGGTATGAGAGGGGATGGAGGAGGAGGGGTCGGTATGCGAGGGGATGGAGGAGGAGGGGTTGGTATGAGAGGGGATGGAGGAGGAGGGATCGGTATTGGAGGGGACGGAGGAGGAGGGTTCGGTATGGGAGGGGATGGAGGAGGAGGGGTCGGTATGGGAGGGATGGAGGAGGAGGGGTCGGAATGCGAGGGGATGGAGGACGAGGAGACGGTATGGGAGGGGATGGAGGAGGAGGGGTCGGTATGGGAGGGGATGGAGGAGGAGGGGTCGGTATGCGAGGGGATGGAGGAGGAGGGGTCGGTATGAGAGGGGATGGAGGAGGAGGGGACGGTATGAGAGGGAATGGAGGAGGAGGGGTCGGTATTGGAGGGGACGGAGGAGGAGGGGTCGGTATGGGAGGGATTGGAGGAGGGGTCGGTATGGGAGGGGATGGAGGAGGAGGGGTCGGAATGCGAGGGGATGGAGGAGGAGGGGTCGGTATGGGAGGGGATGGAGGAGGAGGGGTCGGAATGCGAGGGGATGGAGGACGAGGGGACGGTATGGGAGGGGATGGAGGAGGAGGTCTCGGTATGGGAGGGGATGGAGGAGCGATTGGTATGGGAGGGGGTGGAGGAGGAAGGGATGGAGGAGGAGGGGTCGGTGTGGGAGGGGATGGAGGAGGGGTGGGTATGGGAGGGGATGGAGGCGGAGGGGAAGGTATGGGAGGGGATGGAGGCCTAGGGGACGGTAGGGGAGTGGATGGAGGAGGAGGGGATGGTATGGGAGGGGATGGTGGAGGGGTCGGTATGGGAGGGGATGGAGGAGGAGGGGTCGGTACGGGAGGGAATGGAGGAGGAGGGGATGATATGGGAGGGGATGGTGGAGGGGACGGTTTGGGAGGGGATGGAGGAGGTGGGGTCGGTCTGGGAGGGGATGGAGGAGGGGTCGGAATGCGAGGGGATGGAGGAGGAGGGGTCGGAATGCGAGGGGATGGAGGAGGGGTCGATATGGGAGGGGATGGAGGAGGAGGGGTCGGAATGCGAGGGGGTGGAGGAGGAGGGGTCGATATGGGAGGGGATGGAGGAGGAGGGGTCAGTATGGGAGGGAATGGAGGAGGAGGGGTCGGTTTGGGAGGGGATGGAGGAGGTGGGGTCGGTATGGGAGGGGATGGAGGAGGGGTCGGAATGCGAGGGGATGGAGGAGGAGGGAATCGGTATGGGAGGGTATGGAGGAGGGGTCGGAATGCGAGGGGATGGAGGAGCAGGGGTCGGTATGGGAGCGGATCGAGGAGGAGGGGTCGGTATGCGAGGGGATGGAGGAGGAGGGGTCGATATGGGAGGGGATGGAGGAGGAGGGGTCGGTATGGGAGGGAATGGAGGAGGAGGGGACGGTATGGGAGGGGATGGAGGAGGAGGGGTCGGTATGGGAGGGGATGGAGGAGGAGGGGATGGTATGGGAGGGGATGGAGGAGGAGGGGTCGGTATGGGAGGGGATGGAGGAGGAGGGGATGGTGTGGGAGGGGATGGAGGAGGAGGGGTCGGTATGGGAGGGGATGGAGGAGGAGGGGACGGTATGGGAGCGGATCGAGGAGGAGGGGTCGGTATGGGAGGGGATGGAGGAGGAGGGGTCGATATGAGAGGGGATGGAGGAGGAGGGGACGGTATGGGAGGGGATGGAGGAGGAGGGATTGGTATGGGAGGGGATGGAGGAGGAGGGGACGGTATGGGAGGGGATGCAGGAGGAGGGATTGGTATGGGAGGGGATGGAGGAGGGGACGGTATGGGTGCGGATCGAGGAGGAGGGGTCGGTATGGGAGGGGCTGGAGGAGGAGGGGTCGGTATGGGAGGGGATGGAGGAGGGGACGGCATGGGAGGGGATGGAGGAGGGGTCGGTATGGCAGTGGATGGAGGTGGAGGGGTCGGTATGGGAGGGGATGGAGGAGGAGGGGACGGTATGGGAGGGGATGGAGGAGGAGGGGTCTGTATGGGAGGGGATGGAGGAGGAGGGGTCGGGATGGGAGGGGATGGAGGAGGAGGGGTCGGTATGGGAGGGGATGGAGGAGGAGGGGTGGGTATGGGAGGGGATGGAGGAGGAGGGGACGGTATGGGAGGGGATGGAGGAGGAGGGGTCGGTATGGGTGGGGATGGAGGAGGAGGGGTCGGAATGCGTGGGGATGGAGGAGGGGTCGGTATGGGAGGGGATGGAGGTGGAGGGGTCGGTATGCGAGGGGATGGAGGAGGAGGGGTCGGTATGGAAGGGGATGGAGGAGGAGGGGTCGGAATGGGAGGGGATGGAGGAGGAGGGGTCGATTTGGGAGGGGATGGAGGAGGAGGGGACGGTTTGGGAGGGGATGGAGGAGGAGGGGTCGGTATGGGAGGGGATGGAGGAGTAGGGGTCGATTTGGGAGGGGATGGAGGAGGAGGGGACGGTTTGGGAGGGGACGGAGGAGGAGGGGTCGGTATGGGAGGGGATGGAGGAGGAGGGGTCGATTTGGGAGGGGATGGAGGAGGAGGGGTCGGTATGGGAGGGGATGGAGGTGGAGGGGTCGGTATGGGAGGGGATGGAGGAGGAGGGGTCGGTATGGGAGGGGATGGAGGAGGAGGGGTCGATTTGGGAGGGGACGGAGGAGGAGGGGTAGATTTGGGAGGGGACGGAGGTGGAGGGGTCGGTATGGGAGGGGATGGAGGAGGGGTCGGTATGGGAGGGGTTGGAGGAGGAGGGGTCGATTTGGGAGGGGATGGAGGAGGAGGGGTCAGTATGGGAGGGACTGGAGGAGGAGGGGTCGGAATGGGAGGGGATGGAGGTGGAGGGGTCGGAATTGGAGGGGACGGAGGAGGAGGGGCCGGTATGGGAGGGACTGGAGGAGGAGGGGTCGGAATGGGAGGGGATGGAGGTGGAGGGGTCGGTATTGGAGGGGACGGAGGAGGAGGGGTCGGTATGGGAGGGGATGGAGGCGGAGGGGTCGGTATGGGAGGGGACGGAGGAGGAGGGGTCGGTATGTGAGGGGATGGAGGAGGAGGGGTCGGTATGGGAGGGGACGGAGGAGGAGGGGTCGGTATGGGAGGGATTGGAGGAGGAGGGGTCGGTGTGGGAGGTGATGGAGGAGGAGGGGTCGGTATGGGAGGGGATGGAGGAGGAGGTGTCGGTATGTGAGGGGATGGAGGAGGAGGGGTCGGTATGGGAGGGGATGGAGGACGAGGGGTCGGTATGGGAGGGGATGGAGGAGGAGGGGTCGGTATGGGAGGGGATGGAGGAGGAGGGGTCGGTATGGGAGGGATTGGAGGAGGAGGGGTCGGTGTGGGAGGGGATGGAGGAGGGGGGGTCGGAATGGGAGGGGATGGAGGAGGAGGGGTCGGTAGGTGAGGGGATGGAGGAGGAGGGGTCGGTATGGGAGGGGACGGAGGAGGAGGGGTCGGAATTGGAGGGGATGGAGGAGGGGTCGGTATGGGAGGGGCTGGAGGAGGAGGGGACGGTTTGGAAGGGGATGGAGGAGGAGGGGTCGGAATGGGAGGGGATGGAGGACGAGGGGTCGGTATGGGAGGGGATGGAGGTGGAGGGGTCGGTATGGGAGGGGATGGAGGAGGGGACGGTATGGGAGGGGTTGGAGGAGGAGCGGTCGGTATTGGAGGGGATGGAGGCGGAGGGGTCGGAATGGGAGGGGATGGAGGAGGGGTCGGTATGGGAGGGGATGGAGGAGGAGGGGTCGGTATGGGAGGGGATGGAGGAGGAGGGGTCGGAATGGGAGGGGATGGAGGAGGAGGGGTCGGAATGGGAGGGGATGGAGGAGGGGTCGGTATGGGAGGGGATGGAGGTGGAGGGGTCGGTATGGGAGGGGATGGAGGAGGAGGGGTCGGAATGGGAGGGAATGGAGGAGGGGTCGGTATGGGAGGGGATGGAGGTGGAGGGGTCGGTATGGGAGGGGATGGAGGTGGAGGGGTCGGAATGGGAGGGGGTGGAGGAGGAGGGGTTGGTATGGGAGGGGATGGAGGAGGAGGGGTTGGTATGAGAGGGGATGGAGGAGGAGGGGTCGGAATGGGAGGGGGTGGAGGAGGAGGGGTTGGTATGGGAGGGGATGGAGGAGGAGGGGTCGGTATGGGAGGGGATGGAGGAGGAGGGGTCGGTATGGGAGGGGATGGAGGAGGAGGGGACGGTATGGGAGGGGATGGAGGAGGAGGGGACGGTATGGGAGGGGATGGAGGAGGAGGGGTCGGAATGGGAGGGGGTGGAGGAGGAGGGGTTGGTATGGCAGGGGATGGAGGAGGGGTCGGTATGGGAGGGGATGGAGGAGGGGACGGTATGGGAGGGGATGGAGGAGGAGGGGACGGTATGGGAGGGGATGGAGGAGGAGGGGTCGGAATGGGAGGGGGTGGAGGAGGAGGGGTCCGTATGGGAGGGGATGGAGGAGGAGGGGTCGGTATGGGAGGGGATGGAGGAGGAGGGGTCGGAATGGGAGGGGATGGAGGAGGAGGGGTCGGTATGGGAGGGGATGGAGGAGGAGGGGTCGGAATGGGAGGGGGTGGAGGAGGAGGGGTCCGTATGGGAGGGGATGGAGGAGGAGGGGTCGGTATGGGAGGGGATGGAGGAGGAGGGGTCGGAATGGGAGGGTATGGAGGAGGAGGGGTCGGAATGGGAGGGGTGGAGGTGGAGGGGTCGGTATGGGAGGGGATGGAGGAGGAGGGGTCGGAATGGGCGGGGACGGAGGAGGAGGGGTCGATTTGGGAGGGGACGGAGGTGGAGGGGTCGGTATGGGAGGGGATGGAGGTGGGGTCGGTATGGGAGGGGTTGGAGGAGGAGGGGTCGATTTGGGAGGGGATGGAGGAGGAGGGGTCGGAATGGGAGGGGATGGAGGTGGAGGGGTCGGTATTGGAGGGGACGGAGGAGGAGGGGTCGGTATGGGAGGGGATGGAGGCGGAGGGGTCGGTATTGGAGGGGACGGAGGAGGAGGGGTCGGTATGGGAGGGACTGGAGGAGGAGGGTTCGGAATGGGAGGGGATGGAGGTGGAGGGGTCGGTATTGGAGGGGACGGAGGAGGAGGGGTCGGTATGGGAGGGACTGGAGGAGGAGGGGTCGGAATGGGAGGGGATGGAGGTGGAGGGGTCGGTATTGGAGGGGACGGAGGAGGAGGGGTCGGTATGGGAGGGGATGGAGGCGGAGGGGTCGGTATGGGAGGGGACGGAGGAGGAGGGGTCGGTATGTGAGGGGATGGAGGAGGAGGGGTCGGTATGGGAGGGGACGGAGGAGGAGGGGTCGGAATGGGAGGGATTGGAGGAGGAGGGGTCGGTGTGGGAGGGGATGGAGGAGGAGGGGTCGGTATGGGAGGGGATGGAGGAGGAGGGGTCGGTATGTGAGGGGATGGAGGAGGAGGGGTCGGTATGGGAGGGGATGGAGGAGGAGGGGTCGGTATGGGAGGGGATGGAGGAGGAGGGGTCGGTATGGGAGGGGTTGGAGGAGGGGTCGGTATGGGAGGGATTGGATGAGGAGGGGTCGGTGTGGGAGGGGATGGAGGAGGGGGGGTCGGAATGGGAGGGGATGGAGGAGGAGGGGTCGGTATGTGAGGGGATGGAGGAGGAGGGGTCGGTATGGGAGGGGACGGAGGAGGGGGGGTCGGAATGGGAGGGGATGGAGGAGGGGTCGGTATGGGAGGGGCTGGAGGAGGAGGGGACGGTTTGGGAGGGGATGGAGGAGGAGGGGTCGGAATGGGAGGGGATGGAGGACGAGGGGTCGGTATGGGAGGGGATGGAGGTGGAGGGGTCGGTATGGGAGGGGATGGAGGAGGGGACGGTATGGGAGGGGTTGGAGGAGGAGCGGTCGGTATTGGAGGGGATGGAGGCGGAGGGGTCGGAATGGGAGGGGATGGAGGAGGGGTCGGTATGGGAGGGGATGGAGGAGGAGGGGTTGGTATGGGAGGGGATGGAGGAGGAGGGGTCGGAATGGGAGGGGATGGAGGAGGAGGGGTCGGAATGGGAGGGGATGGAGGAGGGGTCGGTGTGGGAGGGGATGGAGGTGGAGGGGTCGGTATGGGAGGGGATGGAGGAGGAGGGGTCGGAATGGGAGGGAATGGAGGAGGGGTCGGTATGGGAGGGGATGGAGGTGGAGGGGTCGGTATGGGAGGGGATGGAGGTGGAGGGGTCGGAATGGGAGGGGGTGGAGGAGGAGGGGTTGGTATGGGAGGGGATGGAGGAGGAGGGGTTGGTATGAGAGGGGATGGAGGAGGAGGGGTCGGAATGGGAGGGGGTGGAGGAGGAGGGGTTGGTATGGGAGGGGATGGAGGAGGAGGGGTCGGTATGGGAGGGGATGGAGGAGGAGGGGTCGGTATGGGAGGGGATGGAGGAGGAGGGGACGGTATGGGAGGGGATGGAGGAGGAGGGGACGGTATGGGAGGGGATGGAGGAGGAGGGGACGGTATGGGAGGGGATGGAGGAGGAGGGGTCGGAATGGGAGAGGGTGGAGGAGGAGGGGTCCGTATGGGAGGGGATGGAGGAGGAGGGGTCGGTATGGGAGGGGATGGAGGAGGAGGCGTCGGAATGGGAGGGGATGGAGGAGGAGGGGTCGGTATGGGAGGGGATGGAGTAGGAGGGGTCGGTATGGGAGGGGATGGAGGAGGAGGGGTCGGTATGGGAATGGATGGAGGAGGAGGGGTCGGAATGGGAGGGGATGGAGGAGGAGGGGTCGGAATGGGAGGGGATGGAGGTGGAGGGGTCGGTATGGGAGGGGATGGAGGAGGAGGGGTCGGAATGGGAGGGGATGGAGGAGGAGGGGTCGGTATGGGAGGAGATGGAGGAGGAGGGGTTGGTATGGGAGGGGATGGAGGAGGAGGGGTCGGAATGGGAGGGGATGGAGGAGGAGGGGTCGGTATGGGAGGGGACGGAGGAGGAGGGGTCGGTATGGGAGGGGGCGGAGGAGGAGGGGTCGGTATGGGAGGGGATGGAGGAGGAGGGGTCGGTATGGGAGGGGATGGAGGAGGAGGGGTCGGAATGGGAGGGGGTGGAGGAGGAGGGGTCGGAATGGGAGGGGATGGAGGAGGAGGGGTCGGAATGGGAGGGGATGGAGGTGGAGGGGTTGGTATGGGAGGGGATGGAGGAGGAGGGATCGGAATGCGAGGGGATGGAGGTGGAGGGGTTGGTATGGGAGTGGATGGAGGAGGAGGGGTCGGAATGGGAGGGGGTGGAGGAGGAGGGGTCGGAATGGGAGGGGATGGAGGAGGAGGGGTCGGTATGGGAGGGGATGGAGGAGGAGGGGTCGGAATGGGAGGGGATGGAGGAGGAGGGGTCGGAATGTGAGGGGGTGGAGGAGGAGGGGTCGGTATGGGAGGGGATGGAGGAGGAGGGGTCGGAATGGGAGGGGATGGAGGTGGAGGGGTTGGTATGGGAGGGGATGGAGGAGGAAGGGTCGGAATGCGAGGGGATGGAGGTGGAGGGGTTGGTATGGGAGGGGATGGAGGAGGAGGGGTCGGAATGGGAGGGGATGGAGGAGGAGGGGTCGGTATGGGAGGGGATGGAGGAGGAGGGGTCGGAATGGGAGGGGATGGAGGTGGAGGGGTTGGTATGGGAGGGGATGGAGGAGGAAGGGTCGGAATGCGAGGGGATGGAGGTGGAGGGGTTGGTATGGGAGTGGATGGAGGAGGAGGGGTCGGAATGGGAGGGGATGGAGGTGGAGGGGTCGGTATGGGAGGGGATGGAGGAGGAGGGGTCGGTATGGGAGTGGAGGGAGGAGGGGTCGGTATGGGAGGGGATGGAGGAGGAGGGGTCGGTATGGGAGGGGAGGGAGGAGGGGTCGGTATGGGAGGGGATGGAGGAGGAGGGGTCGGTATGGGAGGGGATGGAGGAGGAGGGGTCGGTATGGGAGGGGATGGAGGAGGAGGGGTCGGTATGGGAGGGGATGGAGGAGGAGGGGTCGGTATGGGAGGGATTGGAGGAGGAGGGGTCGGTGTGGGAGGGGATGGAGGAGGGGGGGTCGGAATGGGAGGGGATGGAGGAGGAGGGGTCGGTATGTGAGGGGATGGAGGAGGAGGGGTCGGTATGGGAGGGGACGGAGGAGGTGGGATCGGTATGGGAGGGGATGGAGGAGGAGGGGACGGTATGGGAGGGGATGGAGGTGGAGGGATCGGTATGGGAGGGGATGGAGGAGGGGACGGTATGGGAGGGGTTGGAGGAGGAGCGGTCGGTATTGGAGTGGATTGAGGCGGAGGGGTCGGTATGGGAGGGGATGGAGGACGAGGAGTCGGTATGGGAGGGGATGGAGGAGGAGGGGTCGGTATGGGAGGGGATGGAGGTGGAGGGGTCGGTATGGGAGGGGATGGAGGAGGAGGGGTCGGTATGGGAGGGGATGGAGGAGGAGGGGTCGGAATGGGAGGGGATGGAGGAGGGGTCGGTATGGGAGGGGATGGAGGTGGAGGGGTCGGTATGGGAGGGGATGGAGGAGGAGGGGTCGGTATGGGAGGGGATGGAGGTGGAGGGGTCGGTATGGGAGGGGATGGAGGAGGAGGGGTCAGTATGGGAGGGGATGGAGGAGGGGTCGGTATGGGAGGGGATGGAGGTGGAGGGGTCGGTATGCGAGGGGATGGAGGAGGAGGGGTCGGTATGGGAGGGGATGGAGGAGGAGGGGTCGGAATGGGAGTGGGTGGAGGAGGAGGGGTCGGTATGGGAGGGGATGGAGGAGGAGGGGTCGGTATGGGAGGGGATGGAGGAGGAGGGGTCGGTATGGGAGGGGATGGAGGAGGAGGGGTCGATATGGGAGGGGATGGAGGAGGAGGGGTCGGTATGGGAGGGAATGGAGGAGGAGGGGTCGGTTTGGGAGGGGATGGAGGAGGTGGGGTCGGTATGGGAGGGGATGGAGGAGGGGTCGGAATGCGAGGGGATGGAGGAGGAGGGAATCGGTATGGGAGCGGATCGAGGAGGAGGGGTCGGTATGGGAGGGGATGGAGGAGGAGGGGACGGTATGGGAGCGGATCGAGGAGGAGGGGTCGGTATGGGAGGGTATGGAGGAGGGGTCGGAATGCGAGGGGATGGAGGAGGAGGGGTCGGTATGGGAGCGGATCGAGGAGGAGGGGTCGGTATGGGAGGGGATGGAGGAGGAGGGGACGGTATGGGAGCGGATCGAGGAGGAGGGGTCGGTATGGGAGGGGATGGAGGAGGAGGGGACGGTATGGGAGGGGATGGAGGAGGAGGGGACGGTATGGGAGCGGATCGAGGAGGAGGGGTCGGTATGGGAGGGGATGGAGGAGGAGGGGACGGTATGGGAGCGGATCGAGGAGGAGGGGTCGGTATGGGAGGGATTGGAGGAGGGGTCGGTATGGGAGGGGATGGAGGAGGAGGGGTCGGAATGGGAGGGAATGGAGGAGGGGTCGGTATGGGAGGGGATGGAGGTGGAGGGGTCGGTATGGGAGGGGTTGGAGGTGGAGGGGTCGGAATGGGAGGGGGTGGAGGAGGAGGGGTTGGTATGGGAGGGGATGGAGGAGGAGGGGTCGGTATGGGAGGGGATGGAGGAGGAGGGGTCGGTATGGGAGGGGATGGAGGAGGAGGTGTCGGTATGGGAGGGGATGGAGGAGGAGGGGATGGTATGGGAGGGGATGGAGGAGGAGGGGTCTGTATGGGAGGGGATGGAGGAGGAGGGGATGGTATGGGAGGGGATGGAGGAGGAGGGGTCTGTATGGGAGGGGATGGAGGAGGAGGGGTCGGTATTGGAGGGGATGGAGGTGAGGGGTCGGTATGGGAGGGGATGGAGGTGAGCGGTCTGTATGGGAGGGGATGGAGGAGGAGGGGACGGTATGGGAGGGGATGGAGGAGGAGGGGACGGTATGGGAGGGGATGGAGGTGAGGGGTCTGTATGGGAGGGGATGGAGGAGGAGGGGATGGGATGGGAGGGGATGGAGGAGGAGGGGTCGGTATGGGAGGGGATGGAGGAGGAGGGGTCAGTATGGGAGGGGATGGAGGAGGAGGGGTCGGTATGGGAGGGGATGGAGGAGGAGGGGTCGGTATGGGAGGGGCTGGAGGAGGAGGGGTCAGTATGGGAGGGGATGGAGGAGGAGTGGACGGCATGGGAGGGGATGGAGGAGGAGGGGACGGTATGGGAGGGGATGGAGGAGGAGGGGACGGTATGGGAGGGGATGGAGGAGGAGGGGTCGGTATGGGAGGGGATGGAGGAGGAGGGGACGGAATGGGAGCGGATCGAGGAGGAGGGGTCGGTATGGGAGGCGATGGAGGAGGAGGGATTGGTATGGGAGGGGCTGGTGGAGGAGGGGTCAGTATGGGAGGGGATGGAGGAGGAGGGGACGGTATGGGAGCGGATCGAGGAGGAGGGGATGGGATGGGAGGGGATGGAGGAGGAGGGGACGGTATGGGAGGGGATGGAGGAGGGGTCGGTATGGGAGGGGATGGAGGAGGAGGGGTCGGTATGGGAGGGGATGGAGGTGGAGGGGTCGGAATGGGAGGGGATGGAGGAGGAGGGGTCGGTATGGGAGGGGATGGAGGAGGGGTCGGTATGGGAGGGGATGGAGAAGGAGGGGTCGGTATGGGAGGGGATGGAGGAGGAGGGGTCGGTATGGGAGGGGATGGAGGAGGAGGGGTCGGAATGGGAGGGGATGGAGGAGGAGGGGTCGGTATGGGAGGGGATGGAGGAGGGGTCGGTATGGGAGGGGATGGAGGAGGAGGGGTCGGTATGGGAGGGGATGGAGGAGGAGGGGTCTGTATGGGAGGGGATGGAGGAGGAGGGGTTGGTATGGGAGTGGATGGTGGAGGAGGGGTCGGTATGGGAGGCGATGGAGGAGGAGGGGTCGGGATGGGAGGGGATGGAGGAGGAGGGGTGGGTATGGGAGGGGATGGAGGAGGAGGGGACGGTATGGGAGGGGATGGAGGAGGGGGGGTCGGTATGGGAGGGGATGGAGGAGGAGGGGACGGTATTGGAGGGGATGGAGGAGGAGGGGACGGTATTGGAGGGGATGGAGGCGGAGGGGACGGTATGGGAGGGGATGGAGGACGAGGGGTCGGTATGGGAGGGGATGGAGGCAGAGGGGTCGGAATGCGTGGGGATGGAGGAGGGGTCGGTATGGGAGGGGATGGAGGTGGAGGGGTCGGTATGCGAGGGGATGGAGGAGGAGGGGTCGGTATGGGAGGGGATGGAGGAGGAGGGGTCGGAATGGGAGGGGATGGAGGAGGAGGGGTCGGTATGGGAGGGGATGGAGGCAGAGGGGTCGGAATGCGTGGGGATGGAGGAGGGGTCGGTATGGGAGGGGATGGAGGTGGAGGGGTCGGTATGCGAGGGGATGGAGGAGGAGGGGTCGGTATGGGAGGGGATGGAGGAGGAGGGGTCGGAATGGGAGGGGATGGAGGAGGAGGGGTCGATTTGGGAGGGGATGGAGGAGGAGGGGACGGTTTGGGAGGGGATGGAGGAGGAGGGGTCGGTATGGGAGGGGATAGAGGAGGAGGGGTCGATTTGGGAGGGGATGGAGGAGGAGGGGACGGTATGGGAGGGGATGGAGGAGGAGGGGTCGGAATGGGAGGGGATGGAGGAGGAGGGGTCGATTTGGGAGGGGATGGAGGAGGAGGGGACGGTTTGGGAGGGGACGGAGGAGGAGGGGTCGATTTGGGAGGGGATGGAGGAGGAGGGGACGGTTTGGGAGGGGAAGGAGGAGGAGGGGTCGGTATGGGAGGGGATGGAGGAGGAGGGGTCGATTTGGGAGGGGATGGAGGAGGAGGGGTCGGTATGGGAGGGGATGGAGGAGGAGGGGTCGATTTGGGAGGGGACGGAGGAGGAGGGGTCGATTTGGGAGGGGACGGAGGTGGAGGGGTCGGTATGGGAGGGGTTGGAGGAGGAGGGGTCGATTTGGGAGGGGACGGAGGAGGAGGGGTCGGTATGGGAGGGACTGGAGGAGGAGGGGTCGGTATGGGAGGGACTGGAGGAGGAGGGGTCGGAATGGGAGGGGATGGAGGTGGAGGGGTCGGTATTGGAGGGGATGGAGGAGGAGGGGTCGGTATTGGAGGGGACGGAGGAGGGGTCGGTATGGGAGGGACTGGAGGAGGAGGGGTCGGAATGGGAGGGGATGGAGGTGGAGGGGTCGGTATTGGAGGGGACGGAGGAGGAGGGGTCGGTATGGGAGGGGATGGAGGCGGAGGGGTCGGTATGGGAGGGGATGGAGGAGGGGTCGGTATGGGAGGGGACGGAGGAGGAGGGGTCGGTATGGGAGGGATTGGAGGAGGAGGGGTCGGTGTGGGAGGGGTTGGAGGAGGAGGGGTCGGTGTGGGAGGGGATGGAGGAGGGGGGGTCGGAATGGGAGGGGATGGAGGAGGAGGGGTCGGTATGTGAGGGGATGGAGGACGAGGGGTCGGTATGGGAGGGGATGGAGGAGGAGGGGTCGGTATGGGAGGGGATGGAGGAGGAGGGGTCGGTATGGGAGGGATTGGAGGAGGAGGGGTCGGTGTGGGATGGGATGGAGGAGGGGGGGTCGGAATGGGAGGGGATGGAGGAGGAGGGGTCGGTATGTGAGGGGATGGAGGAGGAGGGGTCGGTATGGGAGGGGACGGAGGAGGGGGGGTCGGAATGGGAGGGGATGGAGGAGTGGTCGGTATGGGAGGGGTTGGAGGAGGAGGGGACGGTTTGGGAGGGGATGGAGGAGGAGGGGTCGGAATGGGAGGGGATGGAGGACGAGGGGTCGGTATGGGAGGGGATGGAGGTGGAGGGGTCGGTATGGGAGGGGATGGAGGAGGGGTCGGTATGGGAGGGGATGGAGGTGGAGGGGTCGGTATTGGAGGGGATGGAGGCGGAGGGGTCGGTATGGGAGGGGATGGAGGACGAGTGGTAGGTATGGGAGGGGATGGAGGAGGAGGGGTCGGTATGGGAGGGGATGGAGGAGGAGGGGTCGGAATGGGAGGGGATGGAGGAGGAGGGGACGGTATGGGAGGGGATGGAGGAGGAGGGGTCGGTATGGGAGGGGATGGAGGAGGAGGGGACGGTATGGGAGGGGATGGAGGAGGAGGGGACGGTATGGGAGGGGATGGAGGAGGAGGGGACGGTATGGGAGGGGATGGAGGAGGAGGGGTCGGTAAGGGAGGGGATGGAGGAGGAGGGGACGGTATGGGAGGGGATGGAGGAGGAGGGGTCGGTATGGGAGGGGATGGAGGAGGAGGGGACGGTATGGGAGGGGATGGATGAGGAGGGGTCGGTATGGGAGGGGATGGAGGAGGAGGGGTCGGTATGGGAGGGGATGGAGGAGGAGGGGACGGTATGGGAGGGGATGGATGAGGAGGGGACGGTATGGGAGGGGATGGAGGAAGAGGGGACGGTATGGGAGGGGATGGAGGAGGAGGGGTCGGAATGGGAGGGGGTGGAGGAGGAGGGGTTGGTATGGGAGGGATTGGAGGAGGAGGGGTCGGTGTGGGAGGGATTGGAGGAGGAGGGGTCGGTGTGGGAGGGGATGGAGGAGGAGGGGTCGGAATGGGAGGGGATGGAGGAGGAGGGGTCGGTATGGGAGGGGATGGAGGAGGAGGGATCGGTATGGGAGGGGATGGAGGAGGAGGGGTCGGAATGGGAGGGGGTGGAGGAGGAGGGGTCCGTATGGGAGGGGATGGAGGAGGAGGGGTCGGTATGGGAGGGGATGGAGGAGGGGGGGTCGGAATGGGAGGGGATGGAGGTGGAGGGGTCGGAATGGGAGGGGATGGAGGTGGAGGGGTTGGTATGGGAGGGGATGGAGGAGGAGGGGTTGGTATGGGAGGGGATGGAGGAGGAGGGGTCGGAATGGGAGGGGGTGGAGGAGGAGGGGTCGGAATGGGAGGGGATGGAGGAGGAGGGGTCGGTATGGGAGGGGATGGAGGAGGAGGGGTCGGAATGGGAGGGTGTGGAGGAGGAGGGGTCGGAATGGGAGGGGATGGAGGAGGAGGGGTCGGTATGGGAAGGGATGGAGGAGGAGGGGTCGGAATGGGAGGGGTTGGAGGTGGAGGGGTTGGTATGGGAGGGGATGGAGGAGGAGGGGTTGGAATGCGAGGGGATGGAGGTGGAGGGGTTGGTATGGGAGGGGATGGAGGAGGAGGGGTCGGAATGGGAGGGGGTGGAGGAGGAGGGGTCGGAATGGGAGGGGATGGAGGAGGAGGGGTCGGAATGGGAGGGGATGGAGGAGGAGCGGTCGGAATGGGAGGGGGTGGAGGTGGAGGGGTCGGTATGGGAGGGGATGGAGGAGGAGGGGTCGGAATGGGAGGGGATGGAGGTGGAGGGGTTGGTATGGGAGGGGATGGAGGAGGAGGGGTCGGAATGGGAGGGGATGGAGGAGGAGGGGTCGGAATGGGAGGGGATGGAGGTGGAGGCGTTGGTATGGGAGGGGATGGAGGAGGAAGGGTCGGAATGCGAGGGGATGGAGGAGGAGGGGTCGGAATGGGAGGGGATGGAGGAGGAGGGGTCGGAATGGGAGGGGGTGGAGGAGGAGGGGTCGGTATGGGAGGGGATGGAGGAGGAGGGGTCGGTATGGGAGGGGATGGAGGAGGAGGGGTCGGAATGGGAGGGGATGGAGGTGGAGGGGTTGGTATGGGAGGGGATGGAGGAGGAGGGGTCGGAATGGGAGGGGATGGAGGAGGAGGGGTCGGAATGGGAGGGGATGGAGGTGGAGGGGTTGGTACGGGTGGGGATGGAGGAGGAGGGGTCGGTATGGGAGGGGATGGAGGAGGAGGGGTCGGAATGGGAGGGGATGGAGGAGGAGGGGTCGGAATGGGAGGGGGTGGAGGAGGAGGGGTCGGTATGGGAGGGGATGGAGGAGGAGGGGTCGGAATGGGAGGGGATGGAGGTGGGGGGGTTGGTATGGGAGGGGATGGAGGAGGAGGGGTCGGAATGGGAGGGGATGGAGGAGGAGGGGTCGGTAGGGGAGTGGATGGAGGAGGAGGCGTCGGAATGGGAGGGGATGGAGGAGGAGGGGTCGGAATGCGAGGGGATGGAGGTGGAGGGGTCGGTATGGGAGGGGATGGAGGAGGAGGGGTCGGTATGGGAGGGGATGGAAGAGGAGGGGTCGGTATGGGAGGGGATGGAGGAGGGGTCGGTATGGGAGGGGATGGAGGAGGAGGGGTCGGTATGGGAGGGGATGGAGGAGGAGGGGTCGGTATGGGAGGGGATGGAGGTGGAGGGGTCGGAATGGGAGGGGATGGAGGTGGAGGGGTTGGTATGGGTGGGGATGGAGGAGGAAGGGTCGGAATGCGAGGGGATGGAGGTGGAGGGGTTGGTATGGGAGGGGATGGAGGAGGAGGGGTCGGAATGGGAGGGGATGGAGGTGGAGGGGTCGGTATGGGAGGGGATGGAGGAGGAGGGGTCGGTATGGGAGGGGTTGGAGGAGGAGGGGTCGGAATGGGAGGGGATGGAGGTGGAGGGGTTGGTATGGGAGGGGATGGAGGAGGAGGGGTCGGTATGGGAGGGGATGGAGGAGGAGGGGTCGGTAGGGGAGGGGATGGAGGAGGAGGGGTCGGAATGGGAGGGGATGGAGGAGGAGGGGTCGGTAGGGGAGGGGATGGAGGAGGAGGGGTCGGAATGGGAGGGGATGGAGGAGGAGGGGTCGGAATGCGAGGGGATGGGGGTGGAGGGGTCGGTATGGGAGGGGATGGAGGAGGAGGGGTCGGTATGGGAGGGGATGGAGGAGGAGGGGTCGGTATGGGAGGGGATGGAGGAGGGGTCGGTATGGGAGGGGATGGAGGAGGAGGGGACGGTATGGGAGGGCACGGAGGAGGAGGGGTCGGTATGGGAGGGGATGGAGGAGGAGGGGTCGGTATGGGAGGGGATGGAGGAGGAGGGGTTGGTATGGGAGGGGATGGAGGAGGAGGGGTCGGTATGGGAGGGGATGGAGGAGGGGTCGGTATGGGAGGGGATGGAGGTGGAGGGGTTGGTATGGGAGGGGATGGAGGAGGGGTCGGTATGGGAGGGGACGGAGGAGGGGACGGTATGGGAGGGGATGGAGGAGGAGGGGTCGGTATGGGAGGGGATGGAGGAGGAGGGGTCGGTATGGGAGGGGATGGAGGAGGGGTCGGTATGGGAGGGGACGGAGGAGGAGGGGACGGTATGCGAGGGGATGGAGGCGGAGGGGTCGGTATGGGAGGGGATGGAGGAGGGGTCGGTATGGGAGGGGACGGAGGAGGAGGGGACGGTATGAGAGGGGATGGAGGAGGAGGGGTCGGTATGGGAGGGGATGGAGGAGGAGGGGTCGGTATGAGAGGGGATGGAGGACGAGGGATCGGTATTGGACGGGACGGAGGAGGAGGGGTCGGTATGGGAGGGATTGGAGGAGGGGTCGTTATGTGAGGGGATGGAGGAGGGGGAGTCGGTATGGGAGGGGACGGAGGAGGAGGGGTCGGTATGGGAGGGGATGGAGGAGGGGTCGGTATGAGAGGGGACGGAGGAGGAGGGGTCGGTATGGGAGGGGAAGGAGGAGGAGGGGTCGGTATGGGAGGGGATGGAGGAGGAGGGGTCGGTATGGGAGGTGATGGAGGACGAGGGGTCGGTATGCGAGGGAATGGAGGAGGAGAGGTCGGTATGCGAGGGAAAGGAGGACGAGGGGCCGGTATGGGAGGGGATGGAGGACGAGGGGTCGGTATGCGAGGGGATGGACGAGGAGGTGTCGGTATGCGAGGGGATGGAGGAAGAGGGGTCGGTATGGGAGGGGATGGAGGACGAGGGGTCGGTATGCGAGGGGATGGAGGAGTAGGGGTCGGTATGTGAGGGAATGGAGGAGGAGGGGTCGGTATGGGAGTGGATGGTGGAGGAGGGGACGGTATGGGAGGGGATGGAGGAGGAGGGGTCGGTATGGGAGTGGATGGTGGAGGAGGGGACGGTATGGGAGGGGATGGAGGAGGAGGGGACGGTATGGGAGTGGATGGAGGAGGAGGGGTCGGTATGGGAGGGGATGGAGGAGGAGGGGTCGGTATGGGAGGGGATGGAGGAGGGGTTGGTATGGGAGGGGATGGAGGAGGAGGGGTCGGTATGGGAGGGGATGGAGGAGGAGGGGACGGTATGGGAGTGGATGGAGGAGGAGGGGTCGGTTTGGGAGGGATTGGAGGAGGGGTCGGTATGAGAGTGGATGGAGGAGGAGGGGTCGGTTTGGGAGGGGATGGAGGACGAGGGGTCGGTATGCGAGGGGATGGAGGAGGAGGGGTCGGTTTGGGAGGGATTGGAGGAGGGGTCGGTATGAGAGTGGATGGAGGAGGAGGGGTCGGTTTGGGAGGGGATGGAGGACGAGGGGTCGGTATGCGAGGGGATGGAGGAGGAGGGGTCGGTATGAGAGGGGATGGAGGAGGGGTCGGTATGAGAGGGGATGGAGGAGGAGGGGTTGGTATGGGAGGGGACGGAGGAGGAGGGGTCGGTATGGGAGGGGATGGAGGAGGAGGGGACGGTATGGGAGTGGATGGAGGAGGAGGGGTCGGTTTGGGAGGGGACGGAGGAGGAGGGGTCGGTATGGGAGGGGATGGAGGAGGAGGGGACGGTATGGGAGTGGATGGAGGAGGAGGGGTCGGTATGGGAGGGGATGGAGGAGGAGGGGTCGGTATGAGAGGGGATGGAGGAGGAGGGATCGGTATTGGAGGGGACGGAGGAGGAGGGGTCGGTATGGGAGGGATTGGAGGAGGGGTCGTTATGTGAGGGGATGGAGGAGGAGGGGTCGGTATGGGAGGGGATGGAGGTGGAGGGGATGGTATGGGAGGGGATGGAGGAGGAGGGGTCGGAATGGGAGGGGGTGGAGGAGGAGGGGTCGGAATGCGAGGGGATGGAGGAGGAGGGGTCGGTATGGGAGGGGATGGAGGAGGAGGGGTCGGAATGCGAGGGGATGGAGGAGGAGGGGTTGGTATGGGAGGGGGTGGAGGAGGAAGGGATGGAGGAGGAGGGGTCGGTGTGGGAGGGGATGGAGGAGGGGTGGGTATGGGAGGGGATGGAGGAGGAGGGGTGGGTATGGGAGGGGATGGAGGAGGAGGGGTCGGAATGCGAGGGATTGGAGGAGGAGGGGACGGTATGGGAGTGGATGGAGCAGGAGGGGTCGGAATGGGAGGGGATGGAGGAGGAGGGGTTGGTATGGGAGGGGATGGAGGCGGAGGGGAAGGTATGGGAGGGGATGGAGGCGTAGGGGACGGTAGGGGAGTGGATGCAGAAGGAGGGGTCGGTATGGGAGGGGATGGAGGAGGAGGGGACGGTATGGGAGGGGTTGGAGGAGGAGGGGTCGGTATGGGAGGGGATGGAGGAGGAGGGGTCAGTATGGGAGGGGATGGATGAGGAGGGGATGGTATGGGAGGGGATGGAGGAGGAGGGGTCGGTATGGGAGGGGATGGAGGAGTGGTCGGTATGGGAGGGGATGGGGAGGAGGGGTCGGGATGGGAGGGAATGGAGGAGGAGGGGTCGGTATGGGAGGAGATGGAGGAGGAGGGGTCGGTACGGGAGGGAATGGAGGAGGAGGGGATGATATGGGAGGGGATGGTTGAGGGGACGGTTTGGGAGGGGATGGAGGAGGTGGGGTCGGTCTTGGAGGGGATGGAGGAGCGGTCGGAATGCGAGGGGATGGAGGAGGAGGGGTCGGAATGCGAGGGGATGGAGGAGGAGGGGTCGATATGGGAGGGGATGGAGGAGGGGGGGTCGGTATGGGAGGGGATGGAGGAGCGGTCGGAATGCGAGGGGATGGAGGAGGAGGGGTCGGAATGCGAGGGGATGGAGGAGGAGGGGTCGGAATGCGAGGGGATGGAGGAGGAGGGGTCGGTATGGGAGCGGATCGAGGAGGAGGGGACGGTATGGGAGCGGATCGAGGAAGAGGGGTCGGTATGGGAGGGGATGGAGGAGGAGGGGTCGGTATGGGAGGGAATGGAGGAGGAGGGGACGGTATGGGAGCGGATCGAGGAGGAGGGGTCGGTATGGGAGGGGATGGAGGAGGAGGGGTCGGTATGGGAGCGGATCGAGGAGGAGGGGTCGGTATGGGAGGGGATGGAGGAGGAGGGGTCGGTATGGGAGGGGATGGAGGAGGAGGGGGACGGTATGGGAGCGGATCGAGGAGGAGGGGTCGGTATGGGAGGGGATGGAGGAGGAGGGGTCGGTATGGGAGGGGATGGAGGAGGAGGGGATTGTGTGGGAGGGGATGGAGGAGGAGGGGTCGGTATGGGAGGGGATGGAGGAGGAGGGGACGGTATGGGAGCGGATCGAGGAGGAGGGGTCGGTATGGGAGGGGATGGAGGAGGAGGGGTCGATATGAGAGGGGATGGAGGAGGAGGGGACGGTATGGGAGGGGATGGAGGACGAGGGGTCGGTATGCGAGGGGATGGAGGAGGAGGGGTCGGTATGTGAGGGGATGGAGGAGGAGGGGTCGGTATGGGAGTGGATGGTGGAGGAGGGGACGGTATGGGAGGGGATGGAGGAGGAGGGGTCGGTATGGGAGTGGATGGTGGAGGAGGGGACGGTATGGGAGGGGATGGAGGAGGAGGGGACGGTATGGGAGTGGATGGAGGAGGAGGGGTCGGTATGGGAGGGGATGGAGGAGGAGGGGTCGGTATGGGAGGGGATGGAGGAGGGGTTGGTATGGGAGGGGATGGAGGAGGAGGGGTCGGTATGGGAGGGGATGGAGGAGGAGGGGACGGTATGGGAGTGGATGGAGGAGGAGGGGTCGGTTTGGGAGGGATTGGAGGAGGGGTCGGTATGAGAGTGGATGGAGGAGGAGGGGTCGGTATGGGAGTGGATGGAGGAGGAGGGGACGGTATGCGAGGGGATGGAGGAGGAGGGGTCGGTATGAGAGGGGATGGAGGAGGAGGGGACGGTATGGGAGTGGATGGAGGAGGAGGGGTCGGTATGGGAGGGGATGGAGGAGGAGGGGACGGTATGGGAGTGGATGGAGGAGGAGGGGTCGGTATGGGAGTGGATGGAGGAGGAGGGGACGGTATGAGAGTGGATGGAGGAGGAGGGGTCGGTTTGGGAGGGATTGGAGGAGGGGTCGGTATGAGAGTGGATGGAGGAGGAGGGGTCGGTTTGGGAGGGGATGGAGGACGAGGGGTCGGTATGCGAGGGGATGGAGGAGGAGGGGTCGGTATGAGAGGGGATGGAGGAGGGGTCGGTATGAGAGGGGATGGAGGAGGAGGGGTTGGTATGGGAGGGGACGGAGGAGGAGGGGTCGGTATGGGAGGGGATGGAGGAGGAGGGGACGGTATGGGAGTGGATGGAGGAGGAGGGGTCGGTTTGGGAGGGGACGGAGGAGGAGGGGTCGGTATGGGAGGGGATGGAGGAGGAGGGGACGGTATGGGAGTGGATGGAGGAGGAGGGGTCGGTATGGGAGGGGATGGAGGAGGAGGGGTCGGTATGAGAGGGGATGGAGGAGGAGGGATCGGTATTGGAGGGGACGGAGGAGGAGGGGTCGGTATGGGAGGGATTGGAGGAGGGGTCGTTATGTGAGGGGATGGAGGAGGAGGGGTCGGTATGGGAGGGGATGGAGGTGGAGGGGATGGTATGTGAGGGGATGGAGGAGGAGGGGTCGGAATGGGAGGGGGTGGAGGAGGAGGGGTCGGAATGCGAGGGGATGGAGGAGCGATTGGTATGGGAGGGGGTGGAGGAGGAAGGGATGGAGGAGGAGGGGTCGGTGTGGGAGGGGATGGAGGAGGGGTGGGTATGGGAGGGGATGGAGGAGGAGGGGTGGGTATGGGAGGGGATGGAGGAGGAGGGGTCGGAATGCGAGGGAATGGAGGAGGAGGGGACGGTATGGGAGTGGATGGAGGAGGAGGGGTCGGAATGGGAGGGGATGGAGGAGGAGGGGTTGGTATGGGAGGGGATGGAGGCGGAGGGGAAGGTATGGGAGGGGATGGAGGCGTAGGGGACGGTGGGGGAGTGGATGCAGAAGGAGGGGTCGGTATGGGAGGGGATGGAGGAGGAGGGGATGGTATGGGAGGGGTTGGAGGAGGAGGGGTCGGTATGGGAGGGGATGGAGGAGGAGGGGTCAGTATGGGAGGGGATGGAGGAGGAGGGGATGGTATGGGAGGGGATGGAGGAGGAGGGGTCGGTATGGGAGGGGATGGAGGAGGAGGGGTCGGTACGGGAGGGAATGGAGGAGGAGGGGATGATATGGGAGGGGATGGTGGAGGGGACGGTTTGGGAGGGGATGGAGGAGGTGGGGTCGGTCTGGGAGGGGATGGAGGAGCGGTCGGAATGCGAGGGGATGGAGGAGGAGGGGTCGGAATGCGAGGGGATGGAGGAGGAGGAGTCGATATGGGAGGGGATGGAGGAGGGGGGGTCGGTATGGGAGGGGATGGAGGAGCGGTCGGAATGCGAGGGGATGGAGGAGGAGGGGTCGGAATGCGAGGGGATGGAGGAGGAGGGGTCGGAATGCGAGGGGATGGAGGAGGAGGGGTCGGTATGGGAGCGGATCGAGGAGGAGGGGACGGTATGGGAGCGGATCGAGGAGGAGGGGTCGGTATGGGAGGGGATGGAGGAGGAGGGGTCGGTATGGGAGGGGATGGAGGAGGAGGGGACGGTATGGGAGCGGATCGAGGAGGAGGGGTCGGTATGGGAGGGGATGGAGGAGGAGGGGTCGGTATGGGAGCGGATCGAGGAGGAGGGGTCGGTATGGGAGGGGATGGAGGAGTAGGGGTCGGTATGGGAGGGGATGGAGGAGGAGGGGACGGTATGGGAGCGGATCGAGGAGGAGGGGTCGGTATGGGAGGGGATGGAGGAGGAGGGGTCGGTATGGGAGGGGATGGAGGAGGAGGGGATTGTGTGGGAGGGGATGGAGGAGGAGGGGTCGGTATGGGAGGGGATGGAGGAGGAGGGGACGGTATGGGAGCGGATCGAGGAGGAGGGGTCGGTATGGGAGGGGATGGAGGAGGAGGGGTCGATATGAGAGGGGATGGAGGAGGAGGGGACGGTATGGGAGGGGATGGAGGAGGAGGGATTGGTATGGGAGGGGATGGAGGAGGAGGGGACGGTATGGGAGGGGATGGAGGAGGAGGGATTGGTATGGGAGGGGCTGGAGGAGGAGGGATTGGTATGGGAGGGGATGGAGGAGGGGTCGGTATGGGAGGGGATGGAGGAGGAGGGATTGGTATGGGAGGGGATGGAGGAGGGGTCGGTATGGGAGCGGATCGAGGAGGAGGGGACGGTATGGGAGGGGATGGAGGAGGAGGGATTGGTATGGGAGGGGATGGAGGAGGAGGGATTGGTATGGGAGGGGATGGAGGAGGGGTCGGTATGGGAGGGGATGGAGGAGGAGGGATTGGTATGGGAGGGGCTGGAGGAGGAGGGGACGGTATGGGAGGGGATGGAGTAGGGGACGGTATGGGAGGGGATGGAGGAGGAGGGGTCGGTATGGGAGGGGATGGAGGAGGAGGGGTCGGTATGGGAGGGGATGGAGGAGGAGGAGTCGGTATGGGAAAGGAAGGAGGAGGAGGGGCTGTATGGGAGGGGATGGAGGAGGAGGGGTTGGTATGGGAGTGGATGAGGGGGAGGGGTCGGTATGGGAGGGGATGGAGGAGGAGGGGTCGGGATGGGAGGGGATGGAGGAGGAGGGGACGGTATGGGAGGGGATGGAGGAGGAGGGGTCGGTATGGGAGGGGATGGAGGAGGGGGGGTCGGTATGGGAGGGGATGGAGGAGGAGGGGACGGTATTGGAGCGGATGGAGGCGGAGGGGACGGTATGGGAGGGGATGGAGGACGAGGGGTCGGTATTGGAGGGGATGGAGGCGGAGGGGACGGTATGGGAGGGGATGGAGGACGAGGGGTCGGTATGGGAGGGGATGGAGGCAGAGGGGTCGGTTTGGGAGGGGATGGAGGATGAGGGGTCGGCATGGGAGAGGAGGCAGGAGGACGGGTCTGTATGGGAGTGGATGGAGGAGGAGGGGTCTATATGGGAGGGGTTGGAGGAGGAGGGGACGGTATGGGAGGGGATGGAGGATGAGGGGTCGGCATGGGAGAGGAGGCAGGAGGAGGGGTCGGTATGGGAGGGGATGGAGGAGGAGGGGACGGTATGGGAGGGGATGGAGGAGGAGGGGACGGTATGGGAGAGGATGTAGGAGAAGGGGACGGTGTGGGAGGGGATGGAGGAGGAGGGGACGGTGTGGGAGGGGATGGAGGATGAGGGGTCGGTATGGGAGGGGATGGAGGATGAGGGGTCGGTATGGGAGGGAATGGAGGAGGAGGTGACGGTATTTCAGTGGTTGGAGGAGGAGGGGACGGTTTGGGAGGGGATGGAGGAGGAGGGGACGGTATGGGAGGGAATGGAGGAGGAGGGGTCGATATGGGAGGGAATGGAGGAGGAGGGGTCGATATGGGAGGGGATGGAGGAGGAGGGGACGGTATGGGAGGGAATGGAGGAGGGGTCGGTATTGGAGTGGATGGAGGAGGGGGGGTCTGTATGGGAGGGGATGGAGGGGGAGGTGTCGGTATTGGAGTGGATGGAGGAGGAGGGGTCTGTATGGGAGGGGATGGAGGAGGAGGGGTCGGTATGGGAGGGGATGGAGGAGGAGGGGTCGGTGTGGGAGGGGATGGAGGAGGGGTTGGTATGGGAGGGGATGGAGGAGGAGGGGTCGGTATGGGAGGGGATGGAGGAGGGGTCGGTATGGGAGGGGATGGAGGATGAGGGGTCGGTATGGGAGGGGATGGAGGAGGAGGGGACGGTATGGGAGGGGTTGGAGGAGGAGGGGACGGTGAGGGAGGGGATGGAGGAGGAGGGGTCGGTATTGCAGTGGATGGAGGAGGAGGGGTCGGTGTGGGAAGGGATGGAGGAGGAGGGGTCGGAATGCGAGGGGATGGAGGAGGAGGGGTCGGTATGGGAGGGGATGGAGGAGGGGACGGCATGGGAGGGGTTGGAGGAGGAGGGGTCGGTATGGGAGGGGGTGGAGGAGGAGGGGTCGGTATGGGAGGGGATGGAGGAGGAGGGGTCGGTATGGGAGGGGATGGAGGAGTAATGGTCGGCATTGGAGGGGATGGAGTAGGAGGGGTCGGCATGGGAGAGGAGGCAGGAGGAGGGGTCTGTATGGGAGGGGATGGAGGAGGAGGGGTCTGTATGGGAGGGGATGGAGGAGGAGGGGTCGGAATGCGAGGGGATGGAGGAGGAGGGGTCGGTATGGGAGGGGATGGAGGAGGGGACGGCATGGGAGGGGGTTGGAGGAGGAGGGGTCGGTATGGGAGGGGGTGGAGGAGGAGGGGTCGGTATGGGAGGGGATGGAGGAGGAGGGGTCGGTATGGGAGGGGATGGAGGAGTAATGGTCGGCATTGGAGGGGATGGAGGAGGAGGGGTCGGTATGGGAGAGGAGGCAGGAGGAGGGGTCTGTATGGGAGGGGATGGAGGAGGAGGGGACGGTATGGGAGGGGATGGAGGATGAGGGGTCGGCATGGGAGAGGAGGCAGGAGGAGGGGTCTGTATGGGAGGGGATGGAGGAGGAGGGGTCTGTATGGGAGGGGATGGAGGAGGAGGGGTCGGTATGGGAGGGGATGTAGGAGGGGGGGTCTGTATGGGAGGGGATGGAGGAGGGGACGGTATGGGAGAGGAGGCAGGAGGAGGGGTCGGTATGGGAGGGGATGGAGGATGAGGGGACGGTATGGGAGGGGATGGAGGAGGAGGGGACGGTATGGGAGGGGATGGAGGAGGAGGGGTCGGTATGGGAGGGGATGGAGGATGAGGGGTCGGCATGGGAGGGGATGGAGGAGGAGGGGTCGGTATGGGAGGGGTTGGAGGAGGAGGGGTCGGTATGGGAGGGGATGGAGGAGGGGTCGGTATGGGAGGGGATGGAGGATGAGGGGTCGGTATGGGAGGGGATGGAGGAGGAGGGGACGGTATGGGAGGGGATGGAGGAGGAGGGGTCGGTATGGGAGGGGATGGAGGATGAGGGGTCGGCATGGGAGGGGATGGAGGAGGAGGGGTCGGTATGGGAGGGGTTGGAGGAGGAGGGGTCGGTATGGGAGGGGATGGAGGAGGGGTCGGTATGGGAGGGGATGGAGGATGAGGGGTCGGTATGGGAGGGGATGGAGGAGGAGGGGACGGTATGGGAGGGGATGGAGGAGGAGGGGTCGGTATGGGAGGGGATGGAGGAGGAGGGGTCGGTATGGGAGGGGATGGAGGAGGAGGGGTCGGTATGGGAGGGGATGGAGGAGGAGGGGTCGGTATGGGAGGGGGTGGAGGAGGAGGGGTCGGTATGGGAGGGGGTGGAGGAGGAGGGGTCGGTATGGGAGGGGGTGGAGGAGGAGGAGTCGGTATGGGAGGGGATGGAGG
This sequence comes from Scyliorhinus torazame, assembly GCF_047496885.1. Lineage (NCBI taxonomy): Eukaryota > Metazoa > Chordata > Chondrichthyes > Carcharhiniformes > Scyliorhinidae > Scyliorhinus > Scyliorhinus torazame. The sequence goes on from NC_092726.1 coordinate 3,810,431, forward strand.
AGGAGGGGTCGGTATGGGAGGGGATGGAGGAGGAGGGGTCGGTATGGGAGGGGATGGTGGAGGAGGGGTCGGTTTGGGAGGGGATTGAGGAGGAGGGGTCGGTATGGGAGTGGATGGTGGAGGAGGGGTCGGTATGGGAGGGGATTGAGGAGGAGGGGACGGTATGGGAGGGGATGGAGGAGGAGGGGTCGGTATGGGAGGGGATGGAGGAGGAGGGGTCGGTATGGGAGGGGATGGAGGAGGAGGGGTCGGTATGGGAGGGGATGGAGGAGGAGGGGTCGGTATGGGAGGGGGTGGAGGAGGAGGGGTCGGTATGGGAGGGGGTGGAGGAGGAGGGGTCGGTATGGGAGGGGGTGGAGGAGGAGGGGTCGGTATGGGAGGGGGTGGAGGAGGAGGGGTCGGTATGGGAGGGGATGGAGGAGGAGGGGTCGGTATGGGAGGGGATGGTGGAGGAGGGGTCGGTATGGGAGGGGATTGAGGAGGAGGGGTCGGTATGGGAGTGGATGGTGGAGGAGGGGTCGGTATGGGAGGGGATTGAGGAGGAGGGGTCGGTATGGGAGGGGATGGAGGAGGAGGGGTCGGTATGGGAGGGGGTGGAGGAGGGGACGGTATGGGAGGGGATGGAGGAGTAGGGGTCGGTATGAGAGGGGATGGAGGAGGAGGGGTCGGTACGGGAGGGGACGGAGGTGGAGGGGTCGGTATGGGAGGGGATGGAGGAGGAGGGGTCGGTATGGGAGGGGGTGGAGGAGGAGGGGTCGGTATGGGAGGGGGTGGAGGAGGAGGGGTCGGTATTGGAGGGGATGGAGGCGGAGGGGACGGTATGGGAGGGGATGGAGGACGAGGGGTCGGTATGGGAGGGGATGGAGGCAGAGGGGTCGGTTTGGGAGGGGATGGAGGATGAGGGGTCGGCATGGGAGAGGAGGCAGGAGGACGGGTCTGTATGGGAGTGGATGGAGGAGGAGGGGTCTATATGGGAGGGGATGGAGGAGGAGGGGACGGTATGGGAGGGGATGGAGGATGAGGGGTCGGCATGGGAGAGGAGGCAGGAGGAGGGGTCGGTATGGGAGGGGATGGAGGAGGAGGGGACGGTATGGGAGGGGATGGAGGAGGAGGGGACGGTATGGGAGAGGATGTAGGAGAAGGGGACGGTGTGGGAGGGGATGGAGGAGGAGGGGACGGTGTGGGAGGGGATGGAGGATGAGGGGTCGGTATGGGAGGGGATGGAGGATGAGGGGTCGGTATGGGAGGGAATGGAGGAGGAGGTGACGGTATTTCAGTGGTTGGAGGAGGAGGGGACGGTTTGGGAGGGGATGGAGGAGGAGGGGACGGTATGGGAGGGAATGGAGGAGGAGGGGTCGATATGGGAGGGAATGGAGGAGGAGGGGTCGATATGGGAGGGGATGGAGGAGGAGGGGACGGTATGGGAGGGAATGGAGGAGGGGTCGGTATTGGAGTGGATGGAGGAGGGGGGGTCTGTATGGGAGGGGATGGAGGGGGAGGTGTCGGTATTGGAGTGGATGGAGGAGGAGGGGTCTGTATGGGAGGGGATGGAGGAGGAGTGGTCGGTATGGGAGGGGATGGAGGAGGAGGGGTCGGTGTGGGAGGGGATGGAGGAGGGGTTGGTATGGGAGGGGATGGAGGAGGAGGGGTCGGTATGGGAGGGGATGGAGGAGGGGTCGGTATGGGAGGGGATGGAGGATGAGGGGTCGGTATGGGAGGGGATGGAGGAGGAGGGGACGGTATGGGAGGGGTTGGAGGAGGAGGGGACGGTGAGGGAGGGGATGGAGGAGGAGGGGTCGGTATTGCAGTGGATGGAGGAGGAGGGGTCGGTATGGGAAGGGATGGAGGAGGAGGGGTCGGAATGCGAGGGGATGGAGGAGGAGGGGTCGGTATGGGAGGGGATGGAGGAGGGGACGGCATGGGAGGGGTTGGAGGAGGAGGGGTCGGTATGGGAGGGGGTGGAGGAGGAGGGGTCGGTATGGGAGGGGATGGAGGCGGAGGGGTCGGTATGGGAGGGGATGGAGGAGTAATGGTCGGCATTGGAGGGGATGGAGTAGGAGGGGTCGGCATGGGAGAGGAGGCAGGAGGAGGGGTCTGTATGGGAGGGGATGGAGGAGGAGGGGACGGTATGGGAGGGGATGGAGGATGAGGGGTCGGCATGGGAGAGGAGGCAGGAGGGGTCTATATGGGAGGGGATGGAGGAGGAGGGGTCTGTATGGGAGGGGATGGAGGAGGAGGGGTCGGAATGCGAGGGGATGGAGGAGGAGGGGTCGGTATGGGAGGGGATGGAGGAGGGGACGGCATGGGAGGGGTTGGAGGAGGAGGGGTCGGTATGGGAGGGGGTGGAGGAGGAGGGGTCGGTATGGGAGGGGATGGAGGAGGAGGGGTCGGTATGGGAGGGGATGGAGGAGTAATGGTCGGCATTGGAGGGGATGGAGGAGGAGGGGTCGGTATGGGAGAGGAGGCAGGAGGAGGGGTCTGTATGGGAGGGGATGGAGGAGGAGGGGACGGTATGGGAGGGGATGTAGGATGAGGGGTCGGCATGGGAGAGGAGGCAGGAGGAGGGGTCTGTATGGGAGGGGATGGAGGGGGAGGGGTCTGTATGGGAGGGGATGGAGGAGGAGGGGTCGGTATGGGAGGGGATGTAGGAGGGGGGGTCTGTATGGGAGGGGATGGAGGAGGTGACGGTATGGGAGAGGAGGCAGGAGGAGGGGTCGGTATGGGAGGGGATGGAGGATGAGGGGACGGTATGGGAGGGGATGGAGGAGGAGGGGACGGTATGGGAGGGGATGGAGGAGGAGGGGTCGGTATGGGAGGGGATGGAGGATGAGGGGTCGGCATGGGAGGGGATGGAGGAGGAGGGGTCGGTATGGGAGGGGTTGGAGGAGGAGGGGTCGGTATGGGAGGGGATGGAGGAGGGGTCGGTATGGGAGGGGATGGAGGATGAGGGGTCGGTATGGGAGGGGATGGAGGAGGAGGGGACGGTATGGGAGGGGATGGAGGAGGAGGGGTCGGTATGGGAGGGGATGGAGGAGGAGGGGTCGGTATGGGAGGGGATGGAGGAGGAGGGGTCGGTATGGGAGGGGATGGAGGAGGAGGGGTCGGTATGGGAGGGGGTGGAGGAGGAGGGGTCGGTATGGGAGGGGGTGGAGGAGGAGGGGTCGGTATGGGAGGGGGTGGAGGAGGAGGAGTCGGTATGGGAGGGGATGGAGGAGGAGGGGTCGGTATGGGAGGGGATGGAGGAGGAGGGGTCGGTATGGGAGGGGATGGTGGAGGAGGGGTCGGTATGGGAGGGGATTGAGGAGGAGGGGTCGGTATGGGAGTGGACGGTGGAGGAGGGGTCGGTATGGGAGGGGATTGAGGAGGAGGGGACGGTATGGGAGGGGATGGAGGAGGAGGGGTCGGTATGGGAGGGGATGGAGGAGGAGGGGTCGGTATGGGAGGGGATGGAGGAGGAGGGGTCGGTATGGGAGGGGATGGAGGAGGAGGGGTCGGTATGGGAGGGGGTGGAGGAGGAGGGGTCGGTATGGGAGGGGGTGGAGGAGGAGGGGTCGGTATGGGAGGGGGTGGAGGAGGAGGAGTCGGTATGGGAGGGGATGGAGGAGGAGGGGTCGGTATGGGAGGGGATGGAGGAGGAGGGGTCGGTATGGGAGGGGATGGTGGAGGAGGGGTCGGTATGGGAGGGGATTGAGGAGGAGGGGTCGGTATGGGAGTGGATGGTGGAGGAGGGGTCGGTATGGGAGGGGATTGAGGAGGAGGGGTCGGTATGGGAGGGGATGGAGGAGGAGGGGTCGGTATGGGAGGGGGTGGAGGAGGGGACGGTATGGGAGGGGATGGAGGAGTAGGGGTCGGTATGAGAGGGGATGGAGGAGGAGGGGTCGGTACGGGAGGGGACGGAGGTGGAGGGGTCGGTATGGGAGGGGATGGAGGAGGAGGGGTCGGTATGGGAGGGGGTGGAGGAGGAGGGGTCGGTATGGGAGGGGGTGGAGGAGGAGGGGTCGGTATGGGAGGGGATGGAGGAGGAGGGGTCGGTATGGGAGGGGATGGAGGAGGAGGGGTCGGTATGGGAGTGGATGGTGGAGGAGGGGTCGGTATGGGAGTGGATGGAGGAGGAGGGGTCGGTCTGGGAGGGGATGGAGGAGGAGGGGTCGGTATGGGAGTGGATGGTGGAGGAGGGGTCGGTATGGGAGGGGAATGAGGAGGAGGGGTCGGTATGGGAGGGGATGGAGGAGGAGGGGACGGTGTGGGAGTGGATGGTGGAGGAGGGGTCGGTATGGGAGTGGATGGTGGAGGAGGGGTCGGTATGGGAGGGGATGGAGGAGGAGGGGTCGGTATGGGAGGGGATTGAGGAGGAGGGGTCGGTATGGGAGGGGATGGAGGAGGAGTGGTCGGTATGGGAGGGGATGGAGGAAGGGGCGGTATGGGAGGGGATGGAGGAGGAGGGGTCGGTATGGGAGGGGATGGAGGAGGAGGGGTCGGTATGGGAGGGGATGGAGGAGGAGGGGTCGGTATGTGAGGGGATGGAGGAGGAGGGGATAGTATGCGAGGGGATTGAGGAGGAGGGGTCGGTATGGGAGGGGATGGAGGAGGAGGGGTCGGTATGGGAGGGGATGGAGGTGGCCTCGTGTAAGGGCACCTCTGCCGATCTCACCGGCCCACAAGCCCAGTGGTGGTGGCAGCCCTCAGGCTGTGTGGGGACAGTGGAGGCAGCACCTGGGGCTGGAGAGGGCCTTTGATTGGGGGGGGGCGGGGGGGGGAGGGGGGGGGGGGGGGGGGCGACGGCGAGCGGGGAATGAGTGGTTTGGGGACCTGTGGGGGAGCAGCTTCCCGAGCTTGAATGGAGAGAGGTTCTGGGAGAGGTGTATGAGCTGCCATTGCCCGGGGATGGCAGGACAGGGTGATGTCGGGAACATGGGTTGGTGAGGACAGAGTCTCGGAGATCTACAAAGAACTGGGATCCACGATAGGAGACGTCAAGCGTAAGTGGGAGGAAGAGCTGGGGAGGGAGGTGGAGGTGGGTCTGTGGGATGAGGCTCTCAGGAGGGTGAACGCATCCATCTTCTTTGTGTGCCAGGCTTAGCCTTATTCAATTCAAGAGAGTCAGTCCACAGGGCACATATGGCAGCTGAGAAGGAGGGCAGGTGTGGGCGGTGTGCGTGGGGGAGCCCATGAGCCATGGCCACATGTTCTGGGCCCTGTCCGAAGCTGGAGGGATTCTGGCGGGGGTCTCGCTGACGTGATGTGCGAGGCGCCGAGGGTGATGGTCGTCCCGAGTCCAGAAGTGGCGACTTTTGGAGTGTCGGAAGACCCGGGAGTCCACAGGGCGAGAGAGGCCGACGTTTTGACCTTCGCCGCCCTGGTAGCCTCGGTACCTGTTGGGATGGACTCGGGGCCGCCGAACCGGGGGGGGGTGGGTGAGAAACCTGGTGGAATTCCTCAAAATTGAGAGGGCCTATGGAGGGGGGGGGGGGGGGTGGGGGGGTAGGGGGCGTGGAGGAGGACGGTGGGGTGGGGGTGTGGGGGAGGAGAGGAGGAGGGGGTGGGTGGCTGGGGGGGGGCGAGGAGGAGGGGGGAGGGGGGAGAGGAGGGTGAGAGGAGGGTGGGGGGAGGAGGGGGGGTGGGTGGAGGAGGGTGGGGGGGTGGGGGGTTGGGGGAGAGAGGAGGGTAGGGGATTCGGGGGGAGGAGGAGCGTGGGGGGGGAGTAGGACGGTGGGAGGCTGGGGGGGTAGAGGAGGGGGAAGGGGGAGAGGAGGAGAGAGAGGAGGGTGGAAGTCTTGTTCTCTGTGCTCACAGTCTGCGATCGATTGGTGAAACTTTTCCTCTCGCTCATCCTGACACCAGTCTTGTACCTCGAACAGGAAAAAGAAAAACAATTAAGAATTATTAGATCCCAACAAACCCTCCGCAGCAACATCTTGTCCATTGTCAGCTGTTTGATGATGTCTCCATCCCCCTCCCTCCCCCCATCACAAAGTGAAGCTGTTTCGATCTTCTCTCCGACCACATTCGCTCCGGGACAGAGTAGACAGTCAGTGCAGTGAGCTGGTCTTCACGCTGACTGATCGTACAGCCTCCCCATCGCCTCAAATTAACCCACGTTACAAACCCATTGTGACGTCTGATGTCACTGTGATGTCCAGGCTCAGGGTCGCACTCGTTCTGTGAGGTCACGGTTTGACCTGTCCAGGTCAAGGGTCAAACAGGGAGTCACGAAAACTCTCGGACTTTACTGAGGTTACAATAAGTTGATGTTCCGGAATTCACTCACCATTTCCAATTCTCTGCAATATGGTGATCTCATAAGTCTCTGGGCTCCAATGGTTAACCCATTTCTAGCTTGAACACGTGCAGTTCTGGTCACCACATGATCAGAAGGACCGGGGCAGCTTTGGGGGGAGTGCAAAGAAGGTTCACCAGGACGTTGCCTGGTCTGGAGGGTGTTGGCTATGAGGAGAGGTTGAATAAACTAGGATTGTTTTCACTGGAAAGACAGAGGCTGAGGGGAAACCTGATAGAGGTCTACAAAATTATGAGAGGCATGGACAGGATGGATAGTCAGAGGCTTTTCCCCAGGGTGGAAGTGTCAATTACAATGGGGCACAGGTTCGAGGTAAGAGGGCTGTCATGAGAATGTCACTTAAAGAAATGTTTGGCTCCTCATGTTGCTGCAGTGATGTCAGAGTGTGGGCGGAGCTGAGCTCTGGCTCTGTTTTTTAGTTTCACTTTGAGAAAAGCTTGGGTGTGTCTGTGTTTTTTTTTTGGTTTCGTTTCTCAGTGTTGGAGCTGAAGCCAGACCAAGCAGGTGTACTCTCTGCCATCAAGAGACTATCTCTTGATCATTTGGTGAATTCAGAATTATAAATGTTCTCAGTAGTGACTAACCTGATGTGCGCTTCTGTTAAAGGTTATGTTTTTTGTAAGTCTTCTGGATGTTAAAAGGACAGTGTAAGAATTACTTAGTGTTGTATTCTTTGGGGGTTGTATTTGAATTAATGGTTGCTAAGACGTTCACTGTATGTTTTAAAAAGGTTAACTTGATTTCATAGAATAAACATTGTTTTGCTTTAAAAAATACTTTTCCATTTCTGCTGTCCCACACCTGTAGAGTGGGCCGTGTGCTCCCCATACCACAATCTATTAAAAGTTGTGGGTCTGGTGAACTCCATGTTACACTTTGAGATTCTATAAACCCTGGCCCATAACAGGGGGAAAGTTTCAGGGAGATGTGCGGGGTACGTTTTTCACACAGTGAGTGGTGGGTGCCTGGAACGCGCTGCCAGAGGATGTGGTGGAAACAGCACATTAGCAACATTTAAGAGGCATCTGGATGGGTCCATGAATAGGGAGGAAATAGAAGGATATCGACCGAGTGAGGGCAGAAGGATTTTTAAAAAATAGGGCATCATGGTCGGCACAGGCTTGAAGGGCCGAAGGGCCTGTTCCTGTGCCGGGGGATGGGAGGGGGGGGCGGTGGAGGACTTGTTCTTGGTGCTTATATTACTCACAGTCTGCGATCGATTGGTGAAACTTTTCCTCTCGCTCATCCTGACACCAGTCTTGTACCTCGAACAGGAAAAAGAAAAACAATTAAGAATTATTAGATCCCAACAAACCCTCCGCAGCAACATCTTGTCCATTGTCAGCTGTTTGATGATGTCTCCATCCCCCTCCCTCCCCCCATCACAAAGTGAAGCTGTTTCGATCTTCTCTCCGACCACATTCGCTCCGGGACAGAGTAGACAGTCAGTGCAGTGAGCTGGTCTTCACGCTGACTGATCGTACAGCCTCCCCATCGCCTCAAATTAACCCGCTTTACAAACCCCTTGTGACGTCTGATGCCACTGTGCTGTCCAGGCTCAGGGTCACACTTGTTCTGTGAGGTCACGGTTTGACCTGTCCAGGTCAAGGGTCAAACAGGGAGTCACGAAAACTCTCGGAGTTTACTGAGGTTACAATAAGTTGATGTTCCGGAATTCACTCACCATTTCCAATTCTCTGCAATCTGGTGATCTCACAAGTCTCTGGGCTCCAATGGTTAACCCATTTCGAGCTTGAATACGTGCAGTTCTGGTCACCACATGATCAGAAGGACCGGGGCAGCTTTGGGGGGAGTGCAAAGAAGGTTCACCAGGACGTTGCCTGGTCTGGAGGGTGTTGGCTATGAGGAGAGGTTGAATAAACTAGGATTGTTTTCACTGGAAAGACGGAGGCTGAGGGGAGACCTGATAGAGGTCGACAAAATTATGAGAGGCATGGACAGGATGGATAGTCAGAGGCTTTTTCCCAGGGTGGAAGTGTCAATTACAATGGGGCACAGGTTCAGGGTGAGAGGGGGAAAGTTTCAGGGAGATGTGTGGAGTTGGTTTTTCACGCAGAGAGTGGTGGGTGCCTGGAACGCGCTGCCAGAGGATGTGGTGGAAACAGCACATTAGCAACATTTAAGAGGCATCTGGACTGATCCATGAATAGGGAGGAAATAGAGAGATATCGACCGAGTGAGGGCAGACGTTTGTTTTTTAAATAGGACAGCATGGTCAGCGCAGGCTTGGAGGGCCGAAGGGCCTGTTCCTGTGCTGTACTTTCCTTTGTTCTTTGTTCAAACCCGACAATGCTTTATCTTTTCAAACCTGAGGCAGTGTTGATCATGGATCAGATTTTGTTGCTGAAATATTGAACTCAGAATCAAGTTTGAAAACCCATTAATACGCCAGATTTTGAATGCTCGACAAATTAAAATGATCCTGTTTCCAAAGTCGAGCAGCTCCCACCGTTTGAGGTTGGATTTAATTTGTCAAGTAAGGACGTTTATTCACATCTGTTTGCAATTTGTCAGTTTCCTCAGGATTGACTGTCCCAAATTTAATGTCCTCGGCCCAACCACCTTCAGCTTCTTCATCAATGACCTTCCTTCCATCATCAGGTCAGAAGTGGGGGTGTTTACTGTTCAGCATCATTCGGGACTCCTCAGATATTGAAGCAGTCCGTGTCCAAATGCAGCAAGACCTGGGCAATATCCAGGCTCGGGGCTGACAAGTGGCAAGTTACATTCGTGCCACACAAGTGCCAGACAATGACCATCTCCTACAAGAGAGGATCTAACCACCGCCCCTTGACATTCAATGGCGTTACCATCATCAACATCATGGGTGCAACCATTGACCAGAAACTGAGCTATCCGGCTATGCGCATACCCTGGCTCCAAGAGTGAGTCGGAGCCGGGGATTCTGCACAGATTAACTCACCTCCTGACCCCCCAAAGCCTGTCCATCATCTACAAGGCACAAGTCAGGGGTGTGATGGAATACTCTCCACTTGCCTGGATGAGCGCGGCTCCAACAACACTCAAGAAGCTCGACACCATCCAGGACAAAGCAGCCCCGCTTGATTGCTCCCCCCTTCCACAAACATTCACTCCCTCCACCACCGCCGCAGCGTGTGTCCCGTCGACAAGATGCACTGCGGGAACTCACCAAGGTTCCTTAGGCAGCACCTTCCAAACCCACGACCACTACCATCTAGAAGGACAAGAGCAGCAGATGCCTGGGACCCCCACCACCTGGAGGTTCCCCTCCAAGTCACTCACCCCCCTGACTTGGAACTATATCAGCCGTTCCTTCACTGTCGCTGGGGCAACATCCTGGAACTCCCTCCCTAACAGCACAGTGGGTGTACCGACACCACGCGGGTTGCAGCAAGTTCAAGAAGGCAGCTCACCACCACCTTCTCGCGAGGCCACAAGGGATGGGCAATGCAGGCTGGCCTGGCCAGGCCTGCGGAGACATGTGCTCAGTCTGTGGGTGTGAGCTTGTGTGAGTAGGTGGGCTTGTGTGAGCGTCAGTGTTTGTAAAGCGGAGATGGAACCGGGCATCCCGTGCCCGTGGCCAGGGCTGCAGGGGGGCAGGGGGAGAGAAGAGGGGGGGGGGGAGGAGGAGGGGGGGGCGGTGGAGGACTTGTCCTTGGTGCTTATATTACTCACAGTCTACGATCGATTGGTGAAACTTTTCCTCTCGCTCATCCTGACAGCAGTCTTGTACCTCGAACAGGAAAAAGAAAAACAATTAAGAATTATTAGATCCCAACAAACCCTCCGCAGCAACATCTTGTCCATTGTCAGCTGATTGATGATGTCTCCATCCCCCTCCCTCCCCCCATCACAAAGTGAAGCTGTTTCGATCTTCTCTCCGACCACATTCGCTCCGGGACAGAGTAGACAGTCAGTGCAGTGAGCTGGTCTTCACGCTGACTGATCGTACAGCCTCCCCATCGCCTCAAGTTAACCCACTTTACAAACCCATTGTGACGTCTGATGTCACTGTGATGTCCAGGCTCAGGGTCACACTCGTTCTGTGAGGTCACGGTTTGACCTGTCCAGTTCAAGGGTCAAACAGGGAGTCACGAAAACCCTCGGAGTTTACTGAGGTTACAATAAGTTGATGTTCCGGAATTCACTCACCATTTCCAATTCTCTGCAATCTGGTGATCTCACAGGTCTCTGGGCTCCAATGGTTAACCCATTTCGAGCTTGAATACGTGCAGTTCTGGTCACCACATGATCAGAAGGACCGGGGCAGCTTTGGTGAGAGAGTGCAAAGAAGGTTCACCAGGACGTTGCCTGGTCTGGAGGGTGTTGGCTATGAGGAGAGGTTGAATAAACTAGGATTGTTTTCGCTGGAAAGACGGAGGTTGAGGGGAGACCTGATAGAGGTCGACAAAATTATGAGCGGCATGGACAGGGTGGATAGTCAGAGGCTTTTGCCCAGGGTGGAAGTGTCAATTCCAGGGGGGCACAGGTTCAGGGTGAGAGGGGGAAAGTTTAAGGGAGATGTGCGGGTTAGGTTTCTCACACAGTTTCCACAGGATTGACTGTCCCAAATTTAATGTCCTCGGCCCAACCATCTTCAGCTGCTTCACCAATGATCTTCCTGCCCTCATAAGGTCAGAAGTGGGGATGTTTGCGGGTGACTGCACAATGTTCAGCACCATTCACGATTCCTCAGATAATGAAGCAGTCCCTGTCCAAATGCAGCAAGACCTGGACAATATCCAGGCTCGGGGCTGACAAGTGCCAGACAATGACCATCTCCTACAAGAGAGGATCTAACCACCGCCCCGTGACATTCAATGGCATTACCATGATCAACATCATGGGTGCAACCATTGACCAGAGACTGAGCTGGTCCGGCTATACGCATACCCTGGGGCTCCAAGAGTGAGTCGGAGCCGGGGATTCTGCACAGATTAACTCACCTCCTGACCCCCCCCCCGAAAGCCTGACCACCATCTACACAGTCAGGAGTGTGATGGAATACTCTCCACTTGCCTGGATGAGTGCAGCTCCAACAACACTCAAGAATCTCGACACCATCCAGGACAAAGCAGCCCCGCTTGATTGTTCCCCCTCCACAAACATTCACTCCCTCCCCCACCGACGCACAGCGGCAGCGTGTGTCCCATCTACAAGATGCACTGCAGGAACTCACCAAGGCTCCGAGACAACACCTTCCAAACCCACGACCACTACCATCTAGAAGGACAAGAGCAGCAGATGCCTGGGAACCCCACCACCTGGAGGTTCCCCTCCGAGTCACTCACCCCCCTGACTGGGAAATATATCGGCCGTTCCTTCACTGTCGCTGGGTCAAAATCCCTCCCTAACAGCACAGTGGGTGTACCGACACCACACGGGTTGCAGCGAGTTCAAGAAGGCAGCTCACCACCACCTTCTCGCGAGGCCATTCGGGATGGGCAATACAGGCTGGCCTGACAAAGCCTGTGGAGACATGTGCTCAGTCTGTGGGTGTGGGCTTGTGTGAGCGTCAGTGTTTGTAAAGCGGAGATGGAACCGGGCATCCCGTGCCCGTGGCCAGGGCTGCAGCAGGTGTGGGTCAGTGCTGGATAATTCTGCCGCTGCGCCTGGTTTTGAGGGCGACGCGTTCCTGCTGGGGGGCGGGGGGGGGGGGGGGGGGGGTTGTTTTTTATGAAAATGCGGCAGTAAAGAGGAGGAGAGATGAATCCAGTCAAGTGTAAACTGCGCCGATGCCTGTGTGTTGAGGGCTGGATCAAGTGCAGAATAATGTCAAGGCAGTGGAAGTGGGAGGACCATCGACAAGACAAAGCCGTGACCAACAAACAAAAGAAACCTCATTCTGCTGAAGGCAGAGATTAATGGAATGGAATTTGGTTAATTGCAAAGCGCAGATAACAAGGATGTGTGCCCAGTGTGAGCTACCAGTGTACAACATGATAATTCGATTCCTTGCAGCTACTTATGTTATGGTTTGGTTCTTCAGCTTAATCCAATTTAACATAGATCGGGCCGATTAGGGTCAATTATGCTCCCTTTCCTGTGCTTCCAGGAGCCCTGTCCACGCAGAAGTTGCAAAGTGGCTGCTGTCGGTCAGCGTGCACGGGTGTTTGATCAACCAGTCGACCTGCATGTGATCCCAGCACAGGGGAATGGGATGCAACTTAAGAGAAGCTTTGTAGGCCCTCAGTTGACTCAGCTCAGCAGCCAGACAGAGACCACGGCGCAGTCCCAGGGATCGGCGGTACCGCGGGGCCACACTGAATGGGAGCATCGCACCCCGAGACGGCGTTGAAGGGTGGCTGCTTCAAAGCGGAGGCGAGATGTCGTCAAAGCTCCCCGACAGCCTGGCTCACCGTGAGGTAGAGGTCGCGCTGATGAAAGGGCGAGGCCGGGACACAGCCGCCTGTAGCCAATTGGTGAAGAGTGAATCCGGCAGATCGTTAATCGGTTTAGGTTTATTCAGGCTGACACACGGCATCTACAGATCTTCTCACTCCACTGGTCCCCAATGTTCATGGCTTTATGTGTGGCCGAGGACCCACAGTACTGACCCTCTGACAGTGCAGCACTCCCTCAGTACTGACCCTCTGACAGTGCAGCACTCCCTCAGTACTGACCCTCTGACAGTGCAGCACTCCCTCAGTACTGACCCTCTGACAGTGCAGCACTCCCTCAGTACTGACCCTCTGACAGTGCGGCACTCCCTCAGTACCGACCCTCTGACAGTGCGGCACTCCCTCAATACTGACCCTCTGCGAGTGCAGCACTCCCTCAGTACTGACCCTCTGACAGTGCAGCACTCCCTCAGTACTGACCCTCTGACAGTGCGGCAATCCCTCAGTAGTGACCCTCTGACAGTGCAGCACTCCCTCAGTACTGACCCTCTGACAGTGCAGCACTCCCTCAGGACTGACCCTCTGACAGTGCGGCACTCCCTCAGTACTGACCCTCTGACAGTGCAGCACTCCCTCAGTACTGACCCTCTGACAGTGCAGCACTCCCTCAGGACTGACCCTCTGACAGTGCGGCACTCCCTCAGTACTGACCCTCTGACAGTGCGGCACTCCCTCAGTACTGACCCTCTGACAGTGCGGCACTCCCTCAGTACTGACCCTCTGACAGTGCGGCACTCCCTCAGTACTGACCCTCTGACAGTGCGGCACTCCCTCAGTATTGACCCTCTGACAGTGCAGCGCTCCCTCAGTATTGACCCTCTGACAGTGCAGCGCTCCCTCAGTACTGACCCTCTGACAGTGCAGCGCTCCCTCAGTACTGACCCTCTGACAGTGCGGCACTCCCTCAGTACTGACCCTCTGACAGTGCGGCACTCCCTCAGTACTGACCCTCTGACAGTGTGGCACTCCCTCAGTACTGACCCTCTGACAGTACGGCACTCCCTCAGTACTGACCCTCTGACAGTGCAGCACTCCCTCAGTACTGACCCTCTGACAGTGCAGCACTCCCTCAGTACTGACCCTCTGACAGTGCAGCACTCCCTCAGTACTGACCCTCTGACAGTGCGGCACTCCCTCAGTACTGACCCTCTGCGAGTGCAGCACTCCCTCAGTACTGACCCTCTGACAGTGCGGCACTCCCTCAGTACTGACCCTCTGACAGTGCAGCACTCCCTCAGTACTGATCCCCTGACAGTGCGGCACTCCCTCAGTACTCACCCTCTGACAGTGCGGCACTCCCTCAGTACTGACCCTCTGACAGTGCGGCACTCCCTCAGTACAGACCCTCTGACAGTGCAACACTCCCTCAGTACGACCCTCTGACAGTGCAGCAGTCCCTCAGTACTGACCCTCTGACAGTGCGGCACTCCCTCAGTACAGACCCTCTGACAGTACAGCACTCCCTCAGTACTGACCCTCTGACAGTGCAGCACTCCCTCAGTACTGACCGTCTGTCAGTGCAGCAGTCCCTCAGTACTGACCCTCTGACAGGCGGCACTCCCTCAGTACTGACCCTCTGACAGTGCAGCACTCCCTCAGTACTGACCCCCTGACAGTGCGGCGCTCCCTCAGTACAGACCCTCTGACAGTGCAGCACTCCCTCAGTACTGACCCCCTGACAGTGCAGCACTCCCTCAGTACTGACCCTCTGACAGTGCAGCACTCCCTCAGTACTGACCCTCTGACAGTGCAGCACTCCCTCAGTACTGACCCTCTGACAGTGCAGCACTCCCTCAGTACTGACCCTCTGACAGTGTGGCACTCCCTCAGTACTGACCCTCTGACAGTGTGGCACTCTCTCAGTACTGACCCTCTGACAGTGCGGCATTCCCTCAGTACTGACCCTCTGACAGTGCGGCATTCCCTCAGTACTGACCCTCTGACAGTGCGGCACTCCCTCAGTACTGACCCTCTGACAGTGCTGCACTCCCTCAGTACTGACCCTCTGATAGTGCAGCACTCCCTCAGTACTGACCCTCTGATAGTGCGGCACTCCCTCAGTACTGACCCTCTGACAGTGCGGCACTCCCTCAGTACTGACCCTCTGACAGTGCGGCATTCCCTCAGTACTGACCCCCTGACAGTGCGGCACTCCCTCAGTACTGACCCTCTGACAGTGCAGCACTCCCTCAGTACTGACCCACTGACAGTGCAGCACTCCCTCAGTACTGACCCTCTGACAGTGCGGCACTCCCTCAGTACTGACCCTCTGTCAGTGCGGCACTCCCTCAGTACTGACCCTCTGACAGTGCAGCACTCCCTCAGTACTGATCCCCTGACAGTGCGGCATTCCCTCAGTACTGACCCTCTGACAGTGCAGCACTCCCTCAGTACTGACCCTCTGACAGTGCAGCACTCCCCCAGTACGACCCTCTGACAGTGCAGCAGTCCCTCAGTACTGACCCTCTGACAGTGCGGCACTCCCTCAGTACAGACCCTCTGACAGTGCAGCACTCCCTCAGTACTGACCCTCTGACAGTGCAGCACTCCCTCAGTACGACCCTCTGACAGTGCAGCAGCCCCTCAGTACTGACCCTCTGACAGTGCGGCACTCCCTCAGTACAGACCCTCTGACAGTACAGTACTCCCTCAGTACTGACCCTCTGACAGTGCAGCACTCCCTCAGTACTGACCGTCTGTCAGTGCAGCACTCCCTCAGTACTGACCCTCTGACAGTGCGGCACTCCCTCAGTACTGACCCTCTGACAGTGTGGCACTCCCTCAGTACTGACCCTCTGACAGTACGGCAGTCCCTCAGCACTGACCCTCTGACAGTGAGGCACTCCCTCAGTACTGACCCTCTGACAGTGCAGCACTCCCTCAGTACTGACCCTCTGACAGTGCGGCACTGTCTCAGTACTGACCCTCTGACAGTGCGGCACTCCCTCAGTACTGACCCTCTGACAGTGCGGCACTCCCTCAGTACTGACCCTCTGACAGTGCGGCACTCCCTCAGTACTGACCCTCTGACAGTGCGGCACTCCCTCAGTACTGACCCTCTGACAGTGCGGCGCTCCCTTGGAGCAAGGGGAGTTATCCCCGGGAGTATGGGAGTTATTCCCGGGAGAGTGGTAGTTATCCCCGGGAGTGTGGGAAGGACACAGGTTGTGAAATAGCTGCTAAACTGGCGAATAAACTGTTTGTTATGATCCCCAGGGCAGTAAGGGATTGGGCATCATCTAATTGCCATGAACGAGGATGCAATTGACAGTGAAGGCTCCACGGTATAAAAACCCTGATCTGGGTGCAGACAATACACTTGTCTATCCCGGACTTAAATACATCCAAGGATGCAGCAACCCCCAAACCCTCCAGGGGCGAGAATTCAGAAAGAGTCACAGGTCTCGATGTGAAGACATTTCTACTTCCCTCAGCCCTCAATGAGGAGATAATCTGCCGTAAAACCTGTTTAATTGCAAATTCCACCATCCCTGTGGCGGCTGATCAGCACAAAATGCAGCCGGGTGCAACGTACTGACCCGAGATTGACAAGCTGTGCCTTGTTAAAACCACAAGCAGCGAGCAGCTTGAATTCAATTAGCAAAGGAAGATCAAAATTCACTTAACGCACAGCAGGAGGAAGGCATTCAGCTCCTCAGTCTCATACAGACTGCAGTGTCAGGAACGCACGTGTTAAAACTGTTCACAGCAAGTTCTCATTGGATTCGAAGTGACAATTATCAGGATGTGGCGATGCCGGCGTTGGACTGGGGTGAGCCCAGTAAGAAGTCTGACAACACCAGGTTAAAGTCCCAACCGGTTCGGACCTGAAGGAGCAGCGCTCCGAAAGCTAGTGATTTGAAACAAACCTGTTGGACTTTCACCTGGTGTTGTCAGACTTCGTACTATAATTATCAGATGCATTGTCGCGAAGGGCGGAACTTTATCCGGAGGGATTTTATGGTGATGCCGAAGTCAATGGAGTTTTGAGTGACCAGCCGCTTTTTATGCCCCCTCCCCATGCCCCACCATTCTGTCAGCATCCACCTTGTCGGGCCCCTTCAGAAACTGCTGCGTTTGCCATTGACCAGAAGCTGAACTGGGCGAGCCACATAAACACTGTGATCAGAGGCTGCAAAGTAACTCACCTCCTGACCCCCCCCCCGAAAGTCTGTCCACCATCTACAAGGCACAAGTCAGGAGTGTGAGGGAATACTCTCCACTTGCCTGGATGAGCGCAGCTCCAACATCACTCAAGAAGCTCGACACCATCCAGGACAAAGCAGCCCCGCTTGATTGCTCCCCTTCCACAAACATTCACTCCCTCCCCCACCGACACACAGCGGCAGCCGTGTGTCCCATCTACAAGATGCACTGCAGTAACTCACCAAGGCTCCAAGACAGCACCTTCCAATCCCACGACCACTACCATCTAGAAGGACAAGAGCAGCAGATACCTGGGACCCCCACCACCTGGAGGTTCCCCTCCGAGTCACTCACCCCCCTGACTTGGAAATATATTGGCCGTTCCTTCACTGTCGCTGGGGCAACATCCTGGAACTCCCTCCCTAACAGCACAGTGGGTGTACCTACACCACATGGACCGCAGCGGTTCAAGAAGACAGCTCATCACCAGAAGGGGTAATTAGGGATGGGTAATAAATGCTGGCCTAGCCCAGCGATGCTCACATTCCGTGAATGAATTATTGAGAAGGTGATTGAACTGGTAGCCTCTCCCTGGTGTGACATTGCCCTGGCGCCTTGGTCCTCCCCTTTCATCCTCACACTCTGCTAACTCTTGGAACTGAATTGTCGCTGAACCAGATCGCTGATCGCACAGATCGCTGTGAAGGATGAATAGGACCGTTTTTGTTGCAAAGAATGACTCATACTTTTATCACATTGGTGTTTTTCGTAATGACTTGCTCCGGATTCTCATTCTGTTCCAAATTTAACCCACCGGTAATCTGACAGTCCAGTTGTTGCCTGGTAACCAGGCAACCCGTGACGCAATTGTGCAGCTTGCTCCGGAGGGTGCTGTTTACAACAACAACTTGCACCCGTACAGCGCCGTTGTTCCGGCGAAGTGGCCCGAGGTTCTTCGCAGGCGCTGCTGTCTGGCTAAACGTGACCCCCCCCCCCCCCCATCTCCGCTCGATTTAAAAACTGCCCCCTGTGTTTCCGTGGCAACACCACCACCAGTGTAGCCCGTGCAGGGGGAGACCATTCGGCCCATCCAGCCCGTGCTGGCCATCTGCCAAAGCCCTTCGGCCACACCGCTTCACCCTACCTCCAAAGCCCTGCAATCTCTCTCTCGTCAGGAGCTAACCCGCTTCCCTCTGGAGGGTCCCGGATGGATCTGCCTCCACCACGCTCTCAGGCAATGCATTCCGCATCCGACACCGCTCGTTGTGTGAAAAATAAACCTTGGTTCTCCCCCCCCTCCCCCCCCTCCCCACTCCTTAAATCAGATTCTCAAAGCCCCTGCCGGTGGGAACAGTTGAGACCATCATCATACGAGTCTCTTCCCTCTTCGGGCGATCCCTCGCTAACGGGTGTGATTGTCCACCCCAGAAAGTCCGTCTTACTGATCGTGAGCCCTTGCACGGCTGATGAGCCCAATTCTAGAGCTTCATCTCTGACCACGTACTTGACAGGGGTGTCCGGGAGGTGGGGCCGGTCCCTGGATTCTCGCTCACTGGTATTCCTTTCTCCGGCCCCTTTCCCGGGCCTCCTCTTGTTGTCGGGTGGTCCTCGAAGACCCTTCAATCAGGGGGTTCCTCCGAGTAGGTCTCTTCTGAGCAAGGGTCCGGAGAATCTCTCCCAGACGCGGACGTGTCTGTCGCAATTCTTGAGGTAAACCTTCAGGGTGGCTTGGCGGCGCTTCATTTGTCCTCCTCTTGGCCGGGTCCTTCCTCGAGCTGGGTGAAGAGGCTTTGCTTTGCCGAGCAGACGGCCGGCCCAGCGGGGTTGGTTTTGGATGATCATGGCCGCGAAGCCTGGTGCTCTTGGCTCCTTCAAGGTAAATTTCCTTGGATTGCTACCTTGCCGTGGTGGAGAGGCTTGAGTGTTCCACTGATCCCGAGAGCGATGCCGTCGGGAGACCTGAACCCCTGGCAGGGTCACTCAAGGTCGGAGGGGAGGAACCAGGCAAAGTGCGATCGAAAACAAGTCCTCAGCGGCGTGTCGTGCGGAAGGTACTTGCGTGGTGTCAGCTGCTGTGAAAGCGGGTGAAGGCTACAGCAGTAGGGAGTTCCCCAGTGTCGAGGTTCCCTTGCCTCTGGAACTGGATCTACCCTCTACCAAGGACCGTGTGTCTGCTGATGTGCAACGGAATTCCCACGTGAAAACAGATCCCGCATCAGGTGTCTACCGAGAGGCATATGAGTAGAAGTAGACCATTTGGCCCTTCGATTCTGCCCCCTCATTCTTTTAAGATCAGGACTGATCCTCAATTCCACTTTCCCGCCTTCTCCCCGTCCCCCTCGATTGCCTCTGATTATAAATCTGTCTCTCTCAGCCTTGAACAGACTGAATGACCCGGCCTCGACAGCTCTCACAGGTTCACCACCTTCCCCGGCTTCTCCCTGTCTGCCCACGGAACCGGAGCCCCTCGATCATCCCTGGATCCGTTCCCCGAAACCTCTCCTGCGACCCAGCTTCTGTCCATTCGGCCCGCCACCGCCGCCGGGATCTTGCTGTGCTCAGAGTGCGCCGAAGACAAGGCAGGGGACAGGAGGCATTGTTCAAAACCCAGGGCACTGCCACCTGTAGAGGGAGAAGGGAGCGGGTAATCAGAGACTCGCAGCGCTGAAGAGAGAGGGAACTTGGGTGTTTGAAATGGCAGCAACAGGAAGAACTCTTGGGAGAACAAAAGGAGATGCCCAGAGAGGAAATTGTCAGCATGTTCGATGTTTGATCAGAGCCGATAAGCAGCAGGACTTCCTCCCCGATGGCAAGGCCTGACTTGGACGACCTCGAGAGGGAGCTGCAGGTCTGGAGGTCAGTTCCCCCGCAACCCCCACCCCCTCACAAGGCACCCTCGCCCGCCACTCTCATCCTGTGATGGGCGAGGAGCTGCCGGAGACACCAGCTAGTTGGCGGTACAAGCCAGGGTCGTGAGTGCCCGCAGAGACGAGGATCTGGTCACGGCAGCACCCCCCCCACCCCCCCTTCCCCCCGCCCCTCTTAAATTCACTTTTATCTTTCCTCAGAGAAGCTTATAACTTCAGCGGAAACTCCGGGTATCCATCCTTCCCTTATTGCTATCAGCTGAAAGTGTTGCTGAAGCTTTTCCTCTCGCAACTCACCAGGACAAACACAACAATGGCAACTTTCAAACAATCACACAACAATTCACACTGCTGCAGGAGGGGAAAGGGGGCGCTGAGTGGCTGGCAAATTGACCACGATCGGCTGGGCCGCTGCCAGGGAGAAAGCGACGGGGAGGTAGAGGCTCCCCAAGCGGGGCAAGACTTGGCCCTGTTCCTTTTGTGTGCAGAGCACACATCCTGTGTGAATGGGTGTCACTTCTCGCAAGTTACAAATGAGCCACATTATGAGCTCGACTGGTTATCGTCAATTGGTTGTTAGTGTAGCCATCAGCTCGCTGACAGGGTGCAATGTAGACGGAAACCGCGCAGGTGAGCATTCATACAAACCATGGCGGGTGATTGAGATTTGGCATTTGAAACAAAACAAAAATCCCGTGACAGGTCGACACACGCTGGGCGATACCCTGCAGGAAACTGGCTCCCAACCTGTTCAATCAGGAAAACATCGGGAACTCCGCAAAGCCTGTCTTCATACCTTTTGAGCTAACACCCTTCAAACCCTACCATTCAATCGACCTGCAGCACAGAGATCGTGACGGATGTGTGACCCAACTCCACCATTGTTCCGTGTCCCTGAACACCTCTGGTCACGATAGGTCCACCAAACTCAGGTTTAAAATTGACCCAGATCTATTGCCTTTTGTGGATTAGAATTCCAATCGTCTGCCGCCCGGGTCCCTGGCGCTGCGAGGCAGCTGTGCTAACCACTGTGCCGCTCATTCCGAGAAGACAGAGATCTGCCCCGGAATTACTGATGCAGCTTCGATGTGGATTAGGATTAGCCCCTCAGTGATTACGGCACTATAAGCCTCTCCCAGTCAACAAACATCCCTCCATGCTGCCTGCATGGCTCGAGGCATTCAGTTGAATGCTCCAAGCAAAATAAATGCAACTTCCAAAAGCTTTTTTTGGCAGGAAACCTGCCCTCCGATATCGAATAAGCAGATGTTCCACTGGGAAGATGGGTGATTATAAATGGGGCGAACAGAAACACAAGTAAAAAAAAATCGAACCTGTTCGCATTCTTCACCAATCACCTCTGAATGGCTTTGCTCGCGGGATCACAGAATCGTTACGGTGCAGCAGGAGGCCATTCAGACCATTGATTGTCCAAACGAGCATCGTGCCGTTCCCCTGCCATTTTCCCCGCACCCCTGCGCACTGTTTCCGTTCAAGTAACCATCCAATGCCCTCTGGTGGCCCCCATTGAGCCCGCCTCCCGCACACTGACAGGTCGGGGCCCTCCACACCCCCAACACTCGCTGCGCGGAAAGGTGCTCCCCCACGTCACGGACGGACCAGCGGCGAAGCGGTTCCCGCACCTCGTCAGCACCTCGCCACAACTTGAATTTACACAGTGCAGGTGAAGCTGGTGAGACTTCCCAAGGCACCTGGCCTCGGTGATTATCAAACGCCACCTGACACTGAAGCTGATCAGGGTCAGTGCAGGTTCAAGGGGGCGCACTGTAGGAACTCTATGGAGAATTCTAAACTGGACGCACGGCTTGGCTGGGAATCAATGGGGTCAATGAGCACCTGCTTTCAGACGGGCCTGGAACTTAATAGAACAAAGAACAAAGAAATGTACAGCACAGGAACAGGCCCTTCGGCCCTCCAAGCCCGTGCCGACCATGCTGCCCGACTAAACTACAATCTTCTACACTTCCTGGGTCCATATCCCTCTATTCCCATCCTATTCATGTATTTGTCAAGATGCCCCTTAAATGTCACTACCGTCCCTGCTTCCACCACCTCCTCCGGTAGTGAGTTCCAGGCACCCACTACCCTCTGCGTAAAAAACTTGCCTCGTACATCTACTCTAAACCTTGCCCCTCGCACCTTAAACCTATGCCCCCTAGTAATTGACCCCTCTACCCCGGGGAAAAGCCTCTGACTATCCACTCTGTCTATGCCCCTCATAATTTTGTAGACCTCTATCAGGTCTCCCCTCAACCTCCTTCGTTCCAGTGAGAACAAACCAAGTTTATTCAACCTCTCCTCATAGCTAATGCCCTCCGTACCAGGCAACATCCTGGTAAATCTCTTCTGCACCCTCTCTAAAGCCTCCACATCCTTCTGGTAGTGTGGCGACCAGAATTGAACACTATACTCCAAGTGTGGCCTAACTAAGGTTCTATACAGCTGCAACATGACTTGCCAATTCTTATACTCAATGCCCCGGCCAATGAAGGCAAGCATGCCGTATGCCTTCTTGACTACCGTCTCCACCTGTGTTGCCCCTTTCAGTGACCTGTGGACCTGTACACCTAGATCTCTCTGACTTTCAATACTCTTGAGAGTTCAGACATGAGGTTTGGGTGACCTCAAGTCGATGGAAGGTAGCACATGGCTGACCGACCTGGATGACGTTGGAATCGCTGAGTCGAGAGGTGAAAAAAAAACAATTCGAAGATGGCAAGCCTGGCTGAGGGTGACCTTCCCAACTCCAGGACGCTCTCCAAGGTGGCGCTTGTAAGCTGGCCAGGAGTTACTGAGTGGCCTGGAACGACAGCTGTCCCCGACCAACACAACTTGATTAAATCCCTTCTCTGTAATATTCCAATGTAAACATCAAGGTGCTTCCTGATGCTGCTCCCTGAAGGCGGACGGCACCGTGAGAAAATAATTGGGTGGGGGGCGGCTTTTAAATGGCACAGGTGGGGAGATGCACAAGTGAGTTGCATCGGAAAACCAATTTAGATCCATTCATTCTTCAACCACAAACATTGTTCCGATTTGAACCAGAAATTGTTCAATTGTTCGGAAGTAGACTGCGGAGAAGGATCAAACTCCTCAGGGGACATCCCTGAGTCTTCCCACCCAGCGGGAATGATAAGCAATGACTTACCACTGTGTTGCGGCGGTCCCTGCAACCAGAGTTGTAGAGAGACAGAGAGTGGGCTGCGTCTCCAGTGGGAACCGATTCACTGACGTTATATGTAACCCCGATTTTCAACTTAGGTGTCAGCCATGCACAGCATCACGCCGACCTGACCTGAAAGGGAGGACATGTATTGGAAAAAAAACCCACCTTGTTTCAGCATCTCCCTGCCTTATATTGTCTTACCATTGAACGGCAAAATAAAACTAGACGGGTGGACAATATTGGGAGTGAAGAAATATTTATGGCTCGACCCGTGGAGGCCAATTTCTGGTTCAAATCGGAACAATGTTTGTGGTTGAAGAATGAATGGATCTAAATTGGTTTTCCGATGTAAGGAATTGATTACATTTTGAAACACAATGGCAAAGGAATCCTGCTTCTCTGAAAGGATTGATGAGTGCGTTCACAAAACTGAAATGAAGCTGTCTTCCAAACGACGAAAAGGGGACAAAATGTGTTTGCGACAACCTGCCCTGGAAGCTGGCCGCTTCTGCAGTCTCCTCCAGGCCCACACCCCGACCAATATCTCCGGCCCCCCTCCAACTGTGCTCTCCCGCACATCCCCGATATTAATCGCTTCACTCGTTGTTAGCCGTGGTGGGTGACACAGTAGCACAGTGGTAGTACTGCTGCCTCACAACTCCGGGGACCCCGGTTCGATTCCGGCCTCGTGCGACTGTGTGAAGTTTGCACCTTCTCCCCGTGCCTGCCTCATGCGACTGTCTGTGCGGAGTCTGCCCGTTCGCCCTGTTCCTGCGTGGGTTTCCTCCGGGTGCTCCGGTTTCCTCCCCCAGGTTGGGTGGGGATTGGCCGCGCTAAATCACCCCTTCGTGTGCAAAAGGTGAGGTGGCGTTACTGGGTTACGGGGGGTCGGGTGCAGGTGTGGCCTGAAGTAAGGCTGGTGCAGACTCGATGGGCCGAATGGCCTCCTTCTGCACTGTAGGGATTCTATGATCGCAGCTCTGGACGTCACTCTCCCAAGCTCTCTGTGTCTCTACCTCTCCCTCTCTCCCTTCAAAGAACTCATTAAAATCTACCCCTTCGTCCAAACCTTTGGTCATCTGTGCGAATTCTCCGGCCACCGGGATTCTCTTTTCCCGCCAGCAGCTCACCCCGCTCGTGGGTTTCACGATTGACAAGCGGCGGCAATAGAGCATCCCACCAACAGCAAACAGATTGACAGCAGCAAACACGCAGCTGGGGTAGCGGAGGATTCAGCCCAATATCTCCTCCCATGTGTCGACGTCACGTCCTTCCTTTGCAATGGACCTTTGCGAAGTAGCTTGACACCCTTTTGTTGGCGCTCAATAAACGCCAGTTGTTGTTGCGAACCAGGACGTTAGCTGAGCCGTTTCCAGTTTCGACATGCTATCGATGTTGGCCCCACTCCTCCGATGATTAATGCGTGATGCGTTTGTCGGCCGGACAGCAGAGATAGCCCGGAGCAGAATAACAAGGTTCTCAATTTAAACAAGCTGGTTGTGCCTGTAGTCGGCTCCCCTGGTGGGTTTGAGTGCAGAGAGCACTCAAACTGCTGGATCTTGCTGTCGGAAATAAACCAGTTCCGTCCACTTCTCCGAGCAGCGGAACCTGCTGATTGAGTCTCAGGTCGGAGGCTGGCAATTCTGCAGCGCGTAGCTCCCCCCCCCCCACAAAGCCTGCCCGCAATCTCCAAGTCAGGAGCAGGGTGGAATACTCTCCACTTGCCTGGAGGAGTGCTGCTCCATTAACAGTCAGGAAGCTCAACGCCACCCCGGACAAGGTGAGAGAAATATTCGTGATGAGTTTCAGGTTTTTGCAAAGAAGCAGCACAGATAGTCAGCTGGAACCCACCAGATATGGACATCCCAGAGTGTGGCAAAGGGGGGATGGTATCATCATGGGAATGTTAGTGGACTAAAGAATCCAGAGATCCAGTGACAGGTATTCAAATCCCACCCCGACGGCTAAATTCAATTA
Source organism: Scyliorhinus torazame (assembly GCF_047496885.1). Classification (NCBI taxonomy): domain Eukaryota; kingdom Metazoa; phylum Chordata; class Chondrichthyes; order Carcharhiniformes; family Scyliorhinidae; genus Scyliorhinus; species Scyliorhinus torazame. Next base: position 3,835,310 of record NC_092726.1, read on the forward strand.
ATAAAATTCCCGTCTCATCAGTAACGATTATGAAAGCATCGCATTTTTAAAGAAAAACATTTGGTTCATCAATTTCTTTCAGGGAAATAAATCTACCATCCTTAACTGATGTGATTTGCGCCTTTTAGGGATATCAGCATGTCATCACTAGAAGGGAAGTGTGTCATGCACTCCAGTCTTGGTTTCTCTTTTGCTTTGAGCAGAGCACGCACGCACAGCTCTGCTGCCTTCAAGGTTAAGACCCACTTATAACAGCTCCCTTGTGCCCAGTCTTCAGACATGAACCCAGAACATGTTCATCCAATCCCCGATGACTGATTGGCCCCTTCTGTCTTGGACAGTGAGGAATTCCAAGGTGTTGTATCCCTTTCAGCAACAGGACATGATCCACACGTGACTCAGTAACGTGGTTGAACCTTCACCTCCCCTGAAATAGCCGAGCGAGCCATTCAGCTGACGGAGAAGAGAAGCGTGACGGGTGGACCAGCCGCAGGTGGCCTGCAGTAGTCCAAGGGCAAGGAGGGAGGGGCAACAAATGCTGGCCTGGCGTCGGAATGGAACTAATTTGAAAAGAACGGCTGACGAAACTGCAGGGAATGAGTAGGCGCCGTCAACAATGCTCCTTGGCACTTCTGACCGCCCAATGGAAATTCCTGGCTGGCAGTCTTTGTGAAAGGCGACTGGGTTCCGTTATCACCGAACAAGTGATTGAGAATTCTGCTACTCCCATTCCTCAGTGACTTCAATAAATCACAGCTTTGATATCCCACACACTGTCTAATTCCGTTGTGCATCGTGCTTGAAGGGTCAAAGAATGGAAATGCTGAAGCACGTGGGTTGAACACAATGATCAGCAGAGGTTTATTGGGTTGTGAACTGTACAAAGGCTAAGTCCAGACCGACCCAAAGCTCACGGAGTAGCCAATGATGTCCCGGACTGTCATGTGACTAAACTCTTAAAGGGACCATGAAACAACAGAATAACAGCCCCCATATATAACATTACTGGAATAGTTGACTCTGGAAGTCACAACGTCAGGGTTGAGGGTCTCTGTAGCAGAGCCCTTGTGGCATGAGAAGAGGCTGATGGTATTAGATGCTGCCTGGGCTGGAGGGCATGTCTTATGAAGAAAGGTTGAGGGAGCGAGGGCTTTTCTCACCGGAGCGAAGAAGGCAGAGAGGTGACTTGATAGAGGTGTACAAGGTGATGAGAGGCATGGATAGAGTGGATAGCCAGAGACTTTTCCCCAGGGCGGAAATGACTGTCACGAGGGGACATCATTTCAAGGTGATTGGAGGAAGGAATAGGGGAGATGTCAGAGGCTCTTTACACAGAGAGTGGTGGGTGTGTGGAACGCACTCCAGCAGAGGTGGTGGCGTCAGAGTCATTCGGGACATTTAAGCGACTCTCAGACAGGCACAAGGTCAGCAGTAAATTGAAGGGGTGGAGTTAGGCTGACCTTAGATTAGGATAAATGGTCGGCACAACATCGTGGGCCGAAGGGCCTGGACTGTGCTGTACTGTGCTATGCTCTATGTATCATTGCTAAGGTCTGAGTGAGAGATGGAGGGGAAGCGCATTGCAGTTGCTGTTACATTTTCCGACCTGTTCCCTTCCCAACTCAGCGACGGTCAACTTTGTGAAAAATAATGGGCAGCGACGTTCTTTCAACCTATTCCCAGCCATGACCTGGATTTGATGCCCAAGCTGATTTGAAATAAACCGGACGGTTAGCAGTGTCTGCCTGAGGTGGGAGAAACCTCAATGTCCAAATGCATCCTTCCTCGATTTTTTATTTTCCCATTTTTAACAATGCAGGTTTTCGAACGGTATCGTTCGATTGAAGAGTCAGGTTTCGCTCTGTGCAGCCCGCGATGTTTCCCAGAAGCGATCACAGCCCCCGATGGATGAAGTGCCCCGCGACGTGAATAAATGTGCGGGCCATGCGAGTGTGGATGAAATGCCAGTGCTTGATAAATTGGCGAAATATGCAACACGGCTCGTAATATTCAGGTCAACAGATGCAGAGCAGCAGAAGCGAGGTGCCCGCATGACTCAATTAAAGCAAGCTTCCCACTTTCTTCATTCCAAGTCATTAATCTACCAACGAGAAAAAACACCCATCCTCCGAAAACTATTTATAAAAGCTGAGGGCCCTTTGCTGCCTGGCCTTTGAGGCCTGTTTCGCTGAGGCTTGTCATTTGTGAAGGGCTGCTCCCTGTCTCGCTGATGGATGAACTGCTAACACTCAGAGCTCAGCAGTTTGCAGCGATGGTGAGGGCAGGATGAAGGTCTCTCTCTCTCTCTCTCCTGTAACTCTTTATTTTGTCCAGTTACAAAGGTCAGGGCGCTTTGTGACCTTCCCCCCCCCCACCCCCGCCTGGGGAAAAAACGGCTTGGAATGCGGAGCAGGATTGGAGATGCAGTAAATCTGAGTGAGCTCAAGGACAAGGCGGGAGGTTCTACCCGCGCACGGGGTTTAGCAGTGGGCGTGGATGACCAATCCAGTGACGGCAAGACTTGGACGCACCCGAGCTCTTTCTGACCCCACTTCGGTCGGATTTGCTAATTGCAGAGGTCCCTGATCACAAGTCCAAACATACATGGCCTCAGTTTAGCTCAGTTGCTTGTGTGCCGGATTGTGATGGGGACCAACAGGATCTCCGAGAACAAAAGGATCCTCCTCTTAACATCGTGAATCTCACACCCAGTTGTCAGGGTCTTGTAACCCACAAAACCAAGGAACTCATGGGTCAAAACCCGTTCTGCCTGCAGAGCTGTTCGCAGACTCATTTCACACCGGGACTGTCCAGGCCCATTTCAAAAGGGCGCCATTGAGGGGACAATGGACAAGAGATAACCCTCTCTTTTGAAATCGTCGTGGAGAAAGAAGGTCAGATGGCCCGGGTGACCCTATTGAAATTCCTCTGTTCGTCTGAGATCTGAGAGACTCTCGGTTTGCTGGTGTAACACGAAGCAGAAAGAGCTCCAGCGGGTCTCCCGGCAGCATGGGCTGGCTTCGATGGGAAACCCCATTGACAAACGGCGGGAGTCGAGAATCTCGCGGACGGCGCGCCCCCCCCCCCGAGAAACCACGGCTGGGGAACCGCGGAATCACGCCCCTTAGGATGACCAGGAAAACATTTCCGGCTGTTGTATCACCTGCCCAGCAGTCTGAGCACAGAAATCCCATCGTGCTGCCTTGTCACTCGTTTAAAAGAATTCCACATTGCCGTCTCCAAGGAGCAGGAGGTTTGGAGGGGATGTCAGGAAAAACCTTGTCACCCAGAGGGGAATCTTGAACCCGCTGCCCGATAGGGTGGTGGAGGCGGGAAGCCCTCACAACATTTCAGAAGCATTTCGATGAGCACTTGGAACACCACAGCACACACGGCTACGGGCCAAGCACTGGAAAATGGTCGGCTCTTGATGGCCGACGCAGACACGACGGGCTGAAGGCAGTCTTTCTGCGCTGTACAACTCTGTGGATCTGAAGGACGGGTGTCCGGCTTGCCGCGCCACCGCCTGTCCTCCGAGCGAGTTTACGCTGATCTCTCCTCCTCTGGGTTTGGGTCTCCGTTCCTTCCACCTCCCTGTCAAACATTCGTCACGGAGGGAGGAGAGGTGCCACACCACCCCAGCTGTGTGTGCGTCGTAGTCACGTCTGCTCCCCACACACCCCGACCCACCTCTCCTCTCCCGTTCCTGCCCGAGCTGTGCCGGCTGCCCGTTCTATCCGGAACCCAGCGCTCTGCTGAGCAGAATGACTATCTCTCCAGATCAATTGTGACAGGCCTTCCTCACATGCTAATTGAGGTTCTTATTAGTTATTACTGCTATCAATTCAGTTACCTTGAATGCGGTGCCAATTTATTATCAATTATCAAATGCTGGGGAGCTCCACGCTGTCTGAAGAGCAGGAGGCAGTCAGCGTGTTAATTAAACTAGTGAGCGCTCAGAAAGGTTGCATAGGTGCATTAAGCATTTAATTAAGATTTAGATAAATGTCGACTTAACAAGACATGTCCCCCGATAACACCCAGACAGACGTTCTTGTCAGCTCCAAGCTCAGCGAAATGCCTTGAAAGATATGTCATGTGCGCGGTTATTCTGCTGACACAAGATAGTTGGGTGACTGCTGGTGAGGAACAGTATCTCTGGTGCTCAGCCACGTCGGAACGCAGAGCTTGTTTTGCGAAGTTCCCCCACCCGCGCGGGGGGTGGGGGTGGGGGGCAGGGGGAGGGGGCAGTAGGCGCGCTCCATTCTTGCACCCGGTTCTTGCTGGAGGAAACGGCGCGCGACCAGCTGAATCGTCCGAAGGACGGGGCAACGGCGCGCTGTTCCCGGGCTGGGGTCTTCAATTTTACCACGGGGCTGGGAATGGGAGCAGAATGCCATTTCACGATTTGGGCAGTGTGATGAATGTATTACTGCTACCATTCACCATTGTATTACATTGTATTATGTTGGTGCCCTTGTGGGCTCCGCCCCCTCGGGGGAGGTATATAGATCTGCAGCCTGCAGGCGGCACTCAATACAGAGCAGTCACAGGCAGGCACAGATCTAGCTGATTAAAACCACTGTTCACTTCAACTCTCCGTCTCGTGTGAATTGGTGGTCACATCAGGCAGCAGTTACTGAAGAATCCTGTGTGCGCTAATAGCTGCACCAACGGCCAATTCCAGATCATCGGTCGATCTCGTAATGCGGCTTACTTACGCTGGCTGGAGGTGACATACCTTCGTACGCAGAGACCTATTCACTGCAAACAAACAGGAATTTATTTCGAGCCTTGCGATGTTTTATGAATTACCCGGAATCTTGGGGAGTTTACAGTTGGTTTCTCCTTGGCAATCAGAGTTGACTTGCCAACCAAGCAGAATCCTTTCCTCCTGTCGTACAAAGCCTTGTGAAAGTTTGAAATTTGGCAATCTTGCATTTGTAATGATGAATCAAAGTCACTTTTAGCAAAACTCAAGGTCTGTCGCATGAAGGGGTTATTCGTCAGAGGGCAGTTTTCAATTCACAGTCTTCTCCATATCAGTGCCCAGCTCAGGGTTCAGTGAGGGCGGCGGTTAAGGTAATATTTTCAGTGAGGAGAATCCTTTGCCACTTGGGTTTTTATGCTTCAGACGGAGCACCACACATTCCGTTGGCCTTTCGCCGTGTCCCTCTTCTCCGAGGCAGCTGGCCCTCTGAGGGTCTGCCTCAAATCTGCTGCAATGCAAGCAGCAGTCACCACCATGTCTGCTCTCTGCCTTTCATGCTCACTGTGAGCAGGCAGCTCCCACCTCGTGGTGATACCCGGTGACCCACTGCCAGTGCGGCACTCCCTCGGTACTGACCCTCTGACAGTGCAGCACTCCCTCAGTACTGACCCTCTGACAGTGCAGCACTCCCTCAGTACTGACCCTCTGACAGTGCGACACTCCCTCAGTACTGACCCTCTGACAGTGCAGCACTCCCTCAGTACTGACCCTCTGACAGTGCAGCACTCCCTCGGTACTGACCCTCTGACAGTGCGGCACTCCCTCAGTACTGACCCTCTGACAGAGCGGCACTCCCTCAGTACTGACCCTCTGACAGTGCGGCACTCCCTCAGTACTGACCCTCTGACAGTGCAGCACTCCCTCAGCACTGACCCACTGCCAGTGCGGCACTCCCTCGGTACTGACCCTCTGACAGTGCAGCACTCCCTCAGTACTGACCCTCTGACAGTGCAGCACTCCCTCAGTACTGACTCTCGGACAGTGCGGCACTCCCTCAGTACTGACCCTCTGACAGTGCAGCACTCCCTCAGTACTGACCCTCGGACAGTGTGGCACTCCCTCAGTACTGACCCTCTGACAGTGCAGCACTCCCTCAGTACTGACCCTCTGACAGTGCGGCACTCCCTCACTACTGACCCTCTGACAGTGCGGCACTCCCTCGGTACTGACCCTCTGACAGTGCGGCACTCCCTCGGTACTGACCCTCTGACAGTGCAGCACTCCCTCAGTACTGACCCTCTGACAGTGCGGCACTCCCTCAGTACTGACCCTCTGACAGTGCGGCATTCCCTCAGTACTGAACCTCTGACAGTGCGGCACTCCCTCAGTACTGACCCTCTGACTGTGCGGCACGACCTCAGTACTGACCCTCTGACAGTGCGGCACTCCTTCAGTACTGAACCTCTGACAGTGCGGCACTCCCTCAGTACTGACCCTCTGACAGTGCAGCACTCCCTCAGTACTGACCCTCTGACAGTGCAGCACTCCCTCAGTACTGACCCTCGGACAGTGCGGCACTCCCTCAGTACTGACCCTCTGACAGTGCGGCACTCCCTCAGTACTGACCCTCTGACAGTGCGGCACTCCCTCAGTACTGACCCTCTGACAGTGCAGCATTCCCTCAGTACTGACCCTCTGACAGTGCGGCACTCCCTCAGTACTGACCCTCTGACAGTGCGGCATTCCCTCAGTACTGAACCTCTGACAGTGCGGCACTCCCTCAGTACTGACCCTCTGACTGTGCGGCACTACCTCAGTACTGACCCTCTGACAGTGCGGCACTCCTTCAGTACTGAACCTCTGACAGTGCGGCACTCCCTCAGTACTGACCCTCTGACAGTGCAGCACTCCCTCAGTACTGACCCTCTGACAGTGCAGCACTCCCTCAGTACTGACCCTCGGACAGTGCGGCACTCCCTCAGTACTGACCCTCTGACAGTGCGGCACTCCCTCAGTACTGACCCTCTGACAGAGCGGCACTCCCTCAGTACTGACCCTCTGACAGTGCGGCACTCCCTCAGTACTGACCCTCTGACAGTGCAGCACTCCCTCAGTACTGACCCACTGCCAGTGCGGCACTCCCTCGGTACTGACCCTCTGACAGTGCAGCACTCCCTCAGTACTGACCCTCTGACAGTGCAGCACTCCCTCAGTACTGACCCTCGGACAGTGCGGCACTCACTCAGTACTGACCCTCTGACAGTGCAGCACTCCCTCAGTACTGACCCTCGGACAGTGCGGCACTCCCTCAGTACTGACCCTCTGACAGTGCGGCACTCCCTCAGTACTGACCCTCTGACAGTGCGGCACTCCCTCACTACTGACCCTCTGACAGTGCGGCACTCCCTCAGTACTGACCCTCTGACAGTGCGGCACTCCCTCAGTACTGACCCTCTGACAGTGCAGCATTCCCTCAGTACTGACCCTCTGACAGTGCGGCACTCCCTCAGTACTGACCCTCTGACAGTGCGGCATTCCCTCAGTACTGAACCTCTGACAGTGCGGCACTCCCTCAGTACTGACCCTCTGACTGTGCGGCACTCCCTCAGTACTGACCCTCTGACAGTGCGGCACTCCTTCAGTACTGAACCTCTGACAGTGCGGCACTCCCTCAGTACTGACCCTCTGACAGTGCAGCACTCCCTCAGTACTGACCCTCAAACAGTGCAGCACTCCCTCAGTCCTGACCCTCTGACAGTGCGGCACTCCCTCAGTACTGACCCTCTGACAGTGCGGCACTCCCTCAGTACTGACCCTCTGACAGTGCGGCACTCCCTCACTACTGACCCTCTGACAGTGCAGCACTCCCTCAGTACTGACCCTCTGACATTGTCACACGGAGGCTTACATTAACACTGCAATGAAGTTACTGTGAAAAGCCCCTAGTTGCCACATTCTGGCGCCTGTTCGGTTACACAGAGGGGGAATTCAGAATGTCCAATTCACCTAACCTGCACATCTTTGGGCTGTGGGAGGAAACCGGAGCACCCGGAGGAAACCCACGCAGACACGGGGAGGATGTGCAGACTCCGCGCGGACAGTGACCCAAGCCGGGAATCGAACCTGGGACCCTGCCGCTGTGAGGCTAAAGTGAGACTTGCATTGACGTAGCCCCTTTGACAGGGGTCAGGTGTCCCAAAGAGATTGGCAGGACCATCGAGCACTTTTTGGAGTGGGGTTGCTGTTGTGATGGAGGAAACGCAGCAGCCGATTGACGCACAGCAAGCTCCCACCAACAGCCATGCTTGCACGGCGGCACGCTCCTGGAGTGAATCCGGGAGGCGAGTATGCGGCCGAAGCAGATCGTACAACCCCCCCAGCTGGCTGACGCCAATGTTTCTTCGTGCTCCTCTTCCTGCCCGCCTCTCCCGATCAGCACCTATCCTTCTATTCCTTCCCCCTTAACCAGCTCATCCAATCTTCCCTTAAATGTATCGACGCTCCTCGCCTCAACTGTTCCCAGGGGCAGCGAAATCTCCCCAAACTCTCCTGGTGAAGAAGCTTCTTTCAAATTCCCTGCTGGATGTATCAGTGGCTGCCTTTATAATTGATGGCTCACAGTTGTACACTCCCGACAAAGCGGGGCTATTTCCTCCATGTTTGCCCTGTCAAACGCGCTCAGAATTGTAAATGCCTCCCCTGGGTCGCCCTGCTCTCAGTATTCCCTTGCCAATCGGTTCTCAGTGCCTTTAACGCTCTGGTTCCCGCTGCACTGGAATCGCCGCTTGGGAATAGCAAGGCTGGGCCTCAGTCTGTGAGCTCCCCTTGAGAGGTTACTCACAGCCTGTTCGGGCTGGGTTCTCTGGGAGGCCTGGATTGTTAAGTCCCGTGGAGCGACCCAGAGGGCTGCAAGCGTGGGTTTCCTCCGGGGGCTCCGTTTCCACCTACAAGCCCCGAAAGACATGCTTATAATAATAATAATCTTCATTAGTGTCACAAGTGAGCTTACATTAACTTTGCAATGAAGTTACTGTGAAAAGCCCCTAGTCGCCACATTCCGGCGCCTGTTCGGGGACACGGAGGGAGAATTCAGAATGTCCAATTCACCTAACAAGCACGTCTTTCGGGACTTGTGGGAGGAAACCGGAGCCCCCGGAGGAAACCCACGCAGACACGGGGAGAACGTGCAGACTCCGCACAGACAGTGACCCAAGCCCGGAATCGAACCTGGAAACCTGTGTGGTATTATCAGGTATTGCAGTACCCGAGAGGCTGAAGACCATTGGTTAAACCTAGGATTTGTATGTAGCTCCGCCCTGACGGGCGGGGTATAAGAACCGGTGCCGTCCCAGCAGCCCTCATTTTGAAGTTGCTGGGGAACAGTTCTAGTCTATTAAAGCCTTCAGTTATGTTACTACCTCGTTTTAATTGTAATTGATCGTGCATCTATTTAATAGACTAGTACTTAAGCTGAAAGGATGGATCTCCGAATCAAGCCGGAGTGTCTGCAACTCAGCCCCCACGCGGAGAACTCTGTGGCAATCTTCAAGCACTGGCTGGCGGGCTTCAAAGGCTACCTCGAGACGGCTGGAGGAACACCCTCGGGGGAGCAGAAACTGCATCTCCTACACTCAAGGGTAAGCCCTGGGATCTACACCCTCATTGAGGAGGCGGAGGACTTCAATGCAGCGATCGAACTGTTAAAAGGACATTATATCCGCCCTGTAAATCAGGTCTACGCACATCACCTGTTTGCAACAAAGCCCCGGGGTATCGTTGGAGGAGTTCTACCGTGAGCTACTGGTGCTGGGCGGAAACCGTGGCTGCCCGCAGGTTTCGGGGAGCGAGCACACGGAACTCCGAATCCGGGATGCCTTCATAGCAGGTATGAGCTCCTCAGAGATCCGCCAGCGGCTCTTAGAAAAAGACACCCTGGGACTTAGAGAGGCACGGGCCCTGGCAGGGTCCATGGATGTTGCCTCCAGAAACACGCAGTCCTATGTGCCCGACCGCGTGGCGGCCCCCTGGGCTGCGTGGCATCCCGCAGCGGCAGCCCCGCAGACTTTCCCCGTGTCCCCGCAGCCTGCGCTGTAAGACGGCCCGCTAACTCTGTCGGGCCCCACTGTTTTTTCTGCGGGCAGGCGAAACACCCCCGCCAGCGCTGCCCGGCCCGCACCTCCACCTGCAAAGGGTGCGGCAAGAAGGGCCATTTTGTGGGGGTCTGCCAGGCACGAGCGGTGGTCGCGGTCTCCAGCGGCGACTCTGGACCGCCGCAGCAATCTTCTCTTCGGGCCCCAGGCGGCCAGCACTCACCGACACCCCCCTATCCTAGGGCCATGTGCGGCCCACAGACGCGGCCATCTTGTTCCTCGGACACCACGCTGGACGGATGGGCGCCGCCATTTTGTCCATCCCCGACCACCATGTGCGACCCATGGGAGACACCATCTTGGATGGAGCCCCAGGACCCCAGCACGGCCGACTACACGCTGCCCGACCAAAACCCGCAACTACTTCATCTGGCCTCGGTGACTCTGGGCCAAAATCAACCTCGGACACTCGCAGCAGCAACGACGACGGTCGTCATCAACGGCCACGAGACGTCCTGCCTGATCGACTCTGGGAGCACGGAGAGCTTTATACACCCCGACACGGTAATAGATTTCATAGAATTTACAGTGCTGAAGGAGGCCATTCGGCCCATCGAGTCTGCACCGGCTCTTGGAAAGAGCACCCTACCCAAGGTCCACACCTCCACCCTATCCCCATAACCCAGTCACCCCACCCAACACTAAGGGCAATTTTGGACATGAAGGGCAATTTATCGCGGCCAATCCACCTAACCTGCACATCTTTGGACTGTGGGAGGAAACCGGAGCACCCGGAGGAAACCCACGCAGACACGGGGAGGATGTGCAGACTCCGCACAGACAGTGACCCAAGCGGGGAATCGAACCTGGGACCCTGGAGCTGTGAAGCAATTGTGCTATCCACAATGCTACCATGCTGCCCAGCGGTAAGGCGCTGTTCACTTGTTCCCCACCCTGTAAACCAAAGAATCTTCCTGGCCTCCGGTTCACACTCAGTGGAGATACAGGGGTTCAGCCTAGCGAACATCACTGTCCAAGGCAGGAAATTCAACAATTTCCGCCTTTATGTCCTGCCGCACCTCTGTGTGGCTGCACTCCTGGGGTTGGACTTCCAATGTAACTTGCAAAGCCTGACCTTCAAATTTGGCGGCCCTATACCCCCCTTACTGTCTGCAGCCTCGCGACTCTTAAGGTCGACCCGCCTTCCCTGTTTGCGAACCTCACCCCGGATTGCAAACCCGTCGCCACCAGGAGCAGACGGTACAGTGCCCAGGACCGGACCTTCATCAGGTCAGAGGTCCAAAGGCTGCTGAGGGAAGGGGTCATTGAAGCTAGCAACAGCCCCTGGAGGGCTCAAGTAGTGGCGGTAAAGACCGGGAAGAAACATAGGATGGTCATTGACTACAGTCAGACCATCAACAGGTTTACGCAGCTGGACGTGTACCCTCTCCCCCGCATGTCCGACCTGGTGAACAGGATCGCGCAATATAAGGTCTTCTCCATGGTGGATCTCAAGTCCACCTACCATCAACTACCCCTCTGTACTAGTGACCGCAAATACACTGCCTTCGAAACAGATGGGCGGCTCTATCATTTTTTAAGGATTCCCTTTGTTGTCACTAACGTGGTCTTGGTCTTCCAACGTGAGATGGACCGAATGGTTGACCGGTACGGCTTACGCGCAACGTTCCCGTATCTTGATAACGTCACCATCTGCGGCCATGACCAGCAGGACCACGATACTAACCTCCGAAAATTTCTCCAGACCACTAAAATCCTTAATTTAACGTACAATAAGGATAAATGCGTATTTAGCACCGACCGTCTAGCCATTCTCGGCTATGTAGTGCGAAATGGAGTTATAGGCCCCGACCCTGAATGCATGCGCCCCCTTATGGAGTTCCCCCTCCCCCACTGCCCCAAGGCCCTGAAGCGCAGTTATTACGCACAGTGGGTCCCTAACTATGCAGACAAAGCCCAACCCCTAATCCAATCCACAGCTTTTCCCCTGTCGACGGAGGCCTGCCAGGCCTTCAGCCGCATCAAAGCGGACATCGCAAAGGCCACGATGCGCGCCATCGACAAGTCCCTCCCCTTCCAGGTCGAGAGCGACGCGTCCGATGTAGCTCTAGCGGCCACCCTCAACCAAGCAGGCAGGCCCATGGCCTTCTTCTCCCGTACCCTCCATGCTTCCGAAATTCGCCGTCCCTCGGTCGGAAAAGAGGCCCAGGCCATAGTAGAAGCTGTACGACACTGGAGGCATTACCTGGCCGGCAGGAGATTCACTCTCCTCACTGACCAATGGTCGGTGGCGTTCATGTTCGATAATGCACAGCGGGGCAAGATAAAAAACGACAAGATCTTGCGGTGGAGGATAGAACTCTCCGCCTACAACTACGAGATCTTGTATCGTCCCGGGAAGCTAAACGAGCCTCCTGACGCCCTGTCCCGTGGCACATGTGCCACCGCACAAGTGGACCGCCTCCGAGCCCTCCACGAGGACCTCTGCCACCCGGGGGTCACTCGCTTTTGCCACTTCATTAAAACCCGAAACCAGCCCTACTCCATTGAAGAGGTCAGGACAGCCACCAGGGACTGCCAAATCTGCGCGGAGTGCAAACCACACTTCTACCGGCCAGAGAAGGCGCACCTGATAAAGGCTTCCCATCCCTTTGAACGCCTCAGCCTGGACTTCAAAGGCCCCTCTCCTCCACCGACCGCAACACGTACTTCCTGAACGTGATTGACGAGTACTCCCGGTTCCCATTCGCCATCCCCTGCCCGGACATGACCACAACCACCGTCATCAAGGCCCTCCAGGGTATCTTTACGCTGTTCGGTTTCCCCGCGTACATACACAGTGATAGGGGGTCCTCCTTTATGAGCGACGAACTGCGTCAATTCCTGCTCAGCAAGGGCATCGCCTCGAGCAGGCCGACCAGTTGCAATCCCCGGGGTAACAGACAGGTAGAGAGGGAGAACGGAACGGTCTGGAAGACCGTCCCTATGGTCCAGGGCCCTCCCAGTCTCCCGCTGACAAGAAGTCCTCCCGGAGGCCCTCCACGCCATCCGGTCACTGCTCTTATAACTACCAACCAGACACCTCACGAACGTCTCCTTGTTTTCCCCAGGAAGACCTCCTCCGGGACCTCGCTCCCGACTTGGCTAGCGACACCCGGACCCATCCTGCTCCGAAAGCACATGCGGGCGCACAAGTCGGACCCGTTGGTCAAGAGGGTCCACCTGCTGCAGGCTAACCCCCAGTACGCCTACATGGCGTTCCCTGACGGCCGGCAAGATACGGTCTCCCTACGAATCCCTCGCGCACCCGAACCCGCCCCCCCCCCCCTCCACAGCACCTCACAGGAGGGTCAGTCCTCCCGCCGCCCCTGCCAGGGCCCCCCCACCCACCAACGCTCCCTACAGGCGCCCCCCTCTCTTGTCAAACTTTTGCCCCACCAGCGGCGTCTAGGGGTGACGAAGCTGCCATGGAGGCCGAAGCCACGCTCCCGGAGTCGCAGACGCCTGGACCCCCACCGGAATCAGCACCGAGGCTCAGACGATCCAGGAGGACGACCAGGGCACCCGACCGACTGATTGCCTCAGTATAACCGATCTGTAACTGTAAATAAACACTGAATGTATATATCTTCCACGATTGTAAATATTCTCTACAACCCTGTAAGGAGGTATCACGGTACCTACATATCTGATCATACCATGTTAGATGCAATTGTAACCACTGGCCACCACCCTCGCCGGACTCATTTCTAACAGAGGGTGAATGTGGTATTATCAGGTATTGCAGTACCCGAGAGGCTGAAGACCATTGGTTAAACCTAGGAGTTTACCATTGGCTGTTTTGTATGTAGCTCCACCCTGACAAGCGGGGTATAGGAACCGGTGCCGTCCCAGCAGCCCTCATTCTGCACTGAAGCTGCTGGGGAACAGTTCTAGTCTATTAAAGCCTTCAAAGAACAAAGAACAAAGAAAAGTACAGCACAGGAACAGGCCCTTCGGCCCTCCAAGCCCGTGCCAACCATGCTGCCCGACTAAACTACAATCTTCTACACTTCCTGGGTCCGTATCCCTCTATTCCCATCCTATTCATGTATTTGTCAAGATGCCCCTTAAATGTCACTATCGTCCCTGCTTCCACCACCTCCTCCGGCAGCGAGTTCAGTTATGTTACTACCTCGTTTTAATAGAAATTGATCGCGCATCACCCTGGCACTGTGAAGCAGCAGTGCTAACCACTGTGCTCCCGTGCCGCCCACCGTTCGGTGAATTGGACATTCTGAATTCTCCCTCTGTGTACCCAAACAGACGCCGGGATGTGGCGACTTGGGGATTAACACAGTAACTTCATTGCGGTGTTAATGTAAGCCTACGTGTGACACTAATAAAGATTATTATTAAGCACCTTCACCAGCAATGAGAATAAAGCCGCAGGGTCATTTTCTCAACCCCCCCCCCTTCCCCGTGACCACCTCCACCCCCAACCTCACCCTCCCTTCATGCCAGCTGTACCTTCTTCCCCCACCGCCCCCCCCCACCCCCGTCCCTACCCTATCTCCATCTCCCCCCTCACCTTCCGTGAGGCCTTCTGCCGAGAGTCACTGGGAGCTAACGGGTGACGGATAGTCCTTGGTCCCGTTGGTGGAATCTTGCTGTGCGCTCGGGGGGGGGAGGTTGCGAGAGTTACGCCTTCCCCTCCCCTCCAGCTGCCGAATTTGCCCCCTCTTGTCACACCGGGCTGTTTGATTAGCCCTGCTCGATCCGCGCAAACACGCTTCGTCTGAACGGCGAGAGAGACAGTAATCCGGGCGTGGTTTCAAAAAGATGCCATCAACCTAATCGTTTTTCCTTCCAACGTAACGGGGATAAACTACATCACACCTCTGAGCCGCTGTTGCTGTTTTTTTTCTTGATGTGTGTTATCTACTTAAAGCAGCCGAGTTTTATCAAAGTATTCAAGCCAATTTGGAGAATTGTATTGGTAAGGCCACCCGAGACTTTGACCTGACAATCCTTCCTGCGTCTCATCCGTCTTCCTGACGAACTGTGAGAGGGATAATGGCACAAATCCTTTGCGAGACTGACAATTCCTCCTCATCTGTTCCACAGGGAGGGTGCAGCGCTGGCATGATCGGGGGGAGGATTGTGAAATTGGCGGTCTTTCTTTGGAGGGGGGGGGGCGTAATTAGCAGCAGGGTGACGCATGAGTCCTGATCTTGTCAGGGTTAGGCGGAGGAGGGGTAGGCAGTACTTGAAGGCTGCCCCACCCTGCAGATTGGGAGATATTAATGCAGCCTCAGCTCCCGGGTTTCCCCCTAGACTGGCCGACACTCCTTCTCCTGTGTCACAACAGGTCAACAGATGGGATAAGCTAACCTCTGACATAGACGGCGGTGTATCATTGACACCAGTCAGCCAGAGAGAGAGGGGGAGAGCGAGAGAGGTTGGACACGCCCTGCGGAGAAATGAACCTCCTGGAATATCCTGCCGACGGGAATGGTCGGGGTGTCCCTGCCATCGGTGCCTTCTCCCCACTCTTGTGACTGCCTCGGGGGGCCCGCAGACGGAGACCGGCAGAGAGAGTCATGGGACCGAGCAACATTGGGGTCTTTGTGAAAAAGAGCCAAAACTTCACATCAGTTCCTTTCTTCGTGCAGTTGTACAGAACCTGGGTAAGGCCGCAACTTGGAATATTGCGCACAATTCTGGTCAAAAACACTACCAGAAGGATGTGGAGAGGGTGCAGAGGAGGTTTACCAGGATGTTGCCTGGTCTGGAGGGTGTTAGCTGTGTGGAGAGGCCGAATAGACTCGGACTGTTTTCAATTAGAATGACGGACATTGAGGGCGACCTGATCAAGGTCTACAAGATTGTGAGGGGCATGGACAGAGTGGATGGGCAGGCACTCTTTCCCAGGGTGGAGGGGTCAGTCACCAGGGGGCATAGGTTTAAGGTCCGTGGGGCAAAGTTTAGAGGAGATGTGCGAGGCAGGTTTTTTTACACAGAGGGTGGTGAGTGCCTGGAACGCGTTGCCAGGGGAGGTTGGGGAAGCAGATACATTAACGGTGTTCAAAAGGCATCTCGTCAAATACATGGATAGGACGGGTATAGACGGATACGTCACCAGGAAGTGCTGAGGGTTTTGGCCAAGGGGGGGTATCGTGACCGGTACAGGATTGGAGGGCCGAAGGGCCTGTTCCTGTGCTGAGTTGTTCTTTGAGGTTTGAAAAGAGAGCTGGATATATATTGGAAAGTGATGGATTTAGATGGGGCTTGGGGAACGGGGCTACCTGGGCAGCTCTTTCAGGAGCCGGTATGGCCACGCTGGGCCGAATGGCCTCCTTCTGCGCTGTTCTTGACCCTGGACCAGTGCTGCACAATGCCTTGCATTCATTCCTCGGTTCACTGAATGTTGCATCAAGTGCGCACACTCCGAAATGCAAGTCCTGGCTTGCTCCGCTCGCAGTCTCCCATCGATTGGTCTCAGCCGATCAGGTCCCCACGTACTGTTTGATTCAACACTTTACTGCAACACACATTATCAGCAGGCGTTGCTGAGAGCGCTGTTGCAATGAGCACAGACCTCATATCGATTACACATTTCGCTTCACAACACAACCTTCTGCTCGCCAGTGATGGAAATACGCTCAGAACTCCAAGCACAGCCTCGAGAAATCCAATAAAAAGAGGGGAAAGCATTGAGCAGTGGGGACGCAGGATATTATTTTTTGATGATGTTCTTTGTGTGGAGTGCACAGCCTCAATCAGTCTTTGGCAGCCGGGTCCCAGAGGGATTGGCGTGATTGAGGATGAACCGGCCCTGGCATTGACGTTAATGGACAAGGCTGAACCTGCATTTTTGCGGCATGTGCCATTTCTTTTCTGGGGATTATTCAAAGAGTTTTATTTCGACCAGTCCTTGCCAGGAGGTTTTTTGTGCATTTCGCCTTTAAGCACTGCTATTGCTTCAGAGAGGAAACATGCCTCTTGTCATTAAAAGTTTCCCATTTCACCCGCCCACGTGACAGTAGCCACCCCCCACTTCCGCCGAAAAGGAATCATAAACCAACGGTTGACACGGCAGCACAGCTGCACAGCGGTTAGCACTGTTGCTTCACAGCTCCAGGGTCCCGGGTTCGATTCCCGGCTTGGGTCGCTGTCTGTCCGGAGTCTGCACGTTCTCCCCGTGTCTGTGTGGGTTTCCTCCGAGTGCTCCAGTTTCCTCCCACAAGTCCTGAAATCAGCCATGATTGAATGGTGGAGTGGACTCGATGGGCTGAATGGCCTTACTTCTGCTCCTATGTCTTATGGTCTTATGGTCTTAAAGACGTGCTGTTGGGTAATTTGGACATTCTGAATTCTCCCTCTGTGTACCCATACAGGCGCCGGAATGTGGCGACGAGGGGATTTTCACAGTAACTTCATTGCAGTGTTAGTGTAAGCCTACTTGTGACACTGATAAAGATTATTATTATTATTAACATGGCTTCAATTCAGACTCAATTCGAAGCGTCAGCAGGGTACGATTGAGGCAGGCTGTTCCCCCACCATTCAGGCCCTGTCGAAAAAGAATCTATTCGATTCCTCGCAGTGAATGGCTGCCTGAACAAGTACAATGAGGTTGGTCAGCCGGTTGAAAGCGTGCCCTTGTGATGTACGTGGGACTGGCGCGGTGGTGTCCGTTGCCCATCCTGAGTCGGCCTAGCAGCACTGAGTCACCCAGAGTGGCCTGGAAGTGACTCAGGGGCCAGGCTCCCAGAACATGAGGGCCGGAGGAGACAGTTCAGCCCCATGAGTGTTACTCGTCCAATCAGCGCGATCGTGACCGATGTTCCACCTCAATGTCGCCTTCCTGCCCGATTCCTATGACCCTTGATTCTGTCGGCATCCATCTATCAATCTTACCTTGCGGTAACAATCAATGAGCAAGGGTCCACAGCTCTCTGGGGGCAAGGGGGATCCCAAATACCCACAACCCTGTAAATGAAGGATTTCTTTTCCTCCTCTCCCTTTATCCTGAAATTATGGCCTCCAGACTCTTTGGCCAGGGGAAACAATCTTCCAGGGTCTCCAGCGCCTGAGCTGACAAGCCCTCTCAGAATCCGAATTGCCCCTCATTGTTCTCAAATTCAGAGAACGGGGAGCCAGTCGCTCGACGCAATGTCTTCCCACGGGATAACCCTCCCACCCCAGAAATCGATCTCCGTTGTCCTCCCTTGAGAGCAAGTTCACACCCTCCCCGAGCTCTGGGAATCAAATCTGTGCACGGTTTCCCAGGTGTCGCCTTTCATTGCTGCCGGCTGGCTTCGCGAGAAAGCTGACCTTTCGCCGCCGTTGGGAGAACCTGGAATTGATCTGCCGCCCCTGCGGAACGATCGCCCCCTCCACCCCCCTCAAGGTCGCAAAGAAATGAACGGGCGGGAGGAGATTCACATTTTCTTCTTCATCCGTCTGTGGGGTGTGACTGTGGCAGCGTTGATTGCCCGTCTCTGATCGCCTTGATCTGTGGGTGTTTAAGAGCGTGTCATCTCTGCCCAGAACATTCAGGGGACAATTCTGTCCGCTGAACTTCAGCAAAATGATGATGTTTGAAATATCTGCACTTCATTCAGCAGTCGGTGTAAATTAGGAAAATGTATTATTCAGCAAGGGAGTATTTAGACAAAGAGCAATGTGGGATTGTTCTACTCTGGGAGTTGCACAGATGAGGGATCTGTTCATGAGCTCATTATTGGCCAATCCATCTTCAGCTGCTTCATCAGTGACCTCCCTTCCTTCCTAAGGTCAGAAGTGGGGATGTTTGCGGGTGACTGCACAATGTTCAGCACCATTCACGACTCCTCAGATACTGAAGCAGTCCCTGTCCAAATGCAGCAAGACCCGGACAATATCGAGGCTTGGGGCTGACAAGTGGCAAGTTACATTCGCACCACACAAGTGCCCGGCAATGACCATCTCCTACAAGAGAGGATCTAACCATCTCTCCTTGACATTCAATGGCATCACCATCGCTGAATCCCCCACAATCAACATCCTGGGGGTTACCATTGATCAGAAACTGAACTGGACCCAGACACATTAATACTGTGGCTACCAGGGCAGGTCAGAGACTGGGAATCCTACAGTGAGTAACTCACCTCCTGACCCCCCCCAAAGCCTGTCCACCATCCACAAGGCACAAGTCAGGAGTGTGAGGGAATACTCTCCACTTGCCTGGATGAGCGCAGCTCCAACAACACTCAAGAAGCTCGACCCCATCCAGGACAAAGCAGCCCCGCTTGATTGCTCCCCCTTCCACAAACATTCACTCCCTCCACCACCGACACACAGCGGCAGCGTGTGTCCCATCTACAAGATGCACTGCAGTAACTCACCAAGGGTCCTCAGACAACACCGGGCCAAGAAGGCAGCTCACCACCACCTTCTCAAGGGGCAATTAGAGGACGGGTAATAAAGGCCACCCTGGCCAGCGACGACCACATCACGTGAAAGAATTTTTTAAAAATAATGCACGGAGGTTGTGGGCAATGGGTGGAATTGTAAATCTGGCAGAAGTAGCAGGGCTCTATTGTTTCAGCGCCGGCAATACCTCGAATCATAGAATCACTACAGTGAAGAATCACCACATTGAGTCTGCACCCACCCTGGTGGCATACGTCAGCTGCAGGAATCTGGAGGAGTCGATGACCTGTGAGGAGAAGCGAGCAGGCTTTGTGCAGCGACTAATGCAGTGTACCATCGGGAGGAATGAGTGTTGTTCTGACATAGTTAAACCCATTTTATTGGCCACGCAAATCCAAGGTGAGAAATCCACGGAGTTGTTTGCAATAATGGGGCCGGGTGGATGAAGTTACGATCTGATCACAAACCATTTCAGAACCTCAGTTATTTTCTATCGCTGCGTCACACCCATCCATTCTGAAGTGAAAGATTGAATCAGTAACACTGAACTAGCTAGGCGGAAGTGTCATGCGAGCCGAATGTCAAAAGCACTCAAACAGATGCCACAGTGGACTTGGCAAGAGATTTAGAAAGTGGACTTGAAATGGAATAAATTGAGTCGGAGACGATGTTCCCAGTGGCTTGGAGCGATGATATTGGAATGTTCTTGAGGTTGGTGCCTTCAGGTTGAACTCCTAGTCGATCGAGTATGTCCGAGCTGTCAGGGACTGAATCGTCTTCTCTGGACCATCTCGTTGAATGAGGATTTCCACGCGGGATCGGCAGCGACCTCCACAGCCGGTGTTATCGTTGCTGGTTCTTGGGGTAACCTCTGCAGCTCTGGCCTTCCTATTGGCACCTTGGGTGTTGCGGGATTGGCGGAGACGGCTGATCCAAATGTCAACGCTCGCTTCCCTGCCAACCCAAGAGTGTAAGAGGGATCCTTTTTTGGGGTGTCCTTGTAGCTTTGAGTCGGTCACCTCGATGTGATTTGCCCTGAGACAGTTTTCCACCTTCTTGGGGCTTCTGCAATTATCTGCGGGAGGGGGGGCTTGCCCATCTGAGTTGACTTTCCTGGAGGGTGGCCTCCTTGCTGCAGAGGCCGCAGTCTGAGGGGCCTCGGTTTGCGGTTTTTCATGATGGTCCTCAGGTGTCTTCGGGGGCACGTAAGAACAATAAGAAATAGGACCATGCAGCCCTCGGAGCCCACTCCGCCATCCAATGAGTTCTTCAACTTCAGCACCATTTTCCTGCACTACCTTCAATTTGTCACGATGCATTGTTCTCAGTTTCGAACGTGCTTATCGACGGAGCTCCCACAGTCCTCTGGGGCAGTGAGTTCCAAAGGTTGTGAGTGAAGAAGTCGCTCTTCATCCCACTGTCTTGTTCCCTGTCTCTCTGCCTGTTTACCGGCAACAGCTTGAGGTGAAGAGGTTTTATTTCTCAGTCCCGCAGTTCGGAAGCATCCTTGAGTCACACAGACCACAGAGGGGTAAACTCATTCCGTGCTCAACAGGTAAACGTAGCCTCCCACCCTCGGCGGTGATCGACGTGCTGTGGAAACGTTTCAGCGCAGGTGGATTTTCCCGCACGTCTGCATTGATTAGCGAGGGCTGTGATGGAAAGGTGGTCTCTGACAGACGAGGCAAAGAAAAACGTCGAGGAAGGCGTCCTGGGGAACCGCAGGGGAAGTCTCTTCTCCTGTCCGAAGGCACTCCGTGATTTTAAACCCACTTCAGGATGTTGGAAAGTTCTGCTCCCGTTTCCAGGCCAGCTAAGGCGGCAGAGGAGCTGTTCTTCGATGGATTCCGCAGCGGGGGGGTGATCTTCATGCCAGCCCAGGCCTCGACACGCAGTGCCAGCTGGCGGGACACAGCTGGATATCCATGGGCAGAGTTTCAGCTTGGGGCACAATCAAAGAAGGCTGGAAACAGGCCTAATCTGTGCAATCGTAACTCAATCGCTGTAATCCAGGTATCATTTGTGTGATCCTACGTGGCACTCCCTCCAACCCCAAAATATCCTCCCTAAGGTGTGCCCAGAACTGCTCCCAGTGACTCCAAGTGGGATCTAACCAGCGTTTAGTACCGCCAAACTCCATCAAACCTGTCCACAAATAGGCAGTCGGTCCTGGATGTCGGGCTGTGAGAACGATTCCCACTCCACAATTGTACATTCCCAAGTCTCCGCTTCCCTCTCAAACAAGTACAGGGCGGCAGGACGCTTATTAATAGGACGGAAGGAATCAGAGAATTTACAGTGCAGAAGGAGGCCATTCGGCCCATCGAGTCTGCACCGGCTCTTGGCAAGAGCACCCCACTCAAGCCCACGCCTCCACCCTAACCCAGCAACCCCACCTAACCTTTTTGGACACAAAGGGCAATTTATCACGGCCAATCCACCTCACCTGACTGTGGGAGGAAACCGGAGCACCCGGAGGAAACCCACGCAGACACGGGGAGGACGTGCAGACTCCACACAGACAGTGACCCAAGCCGGGAATCGAACCCGGGAGCCTGGAGCTGTGAAGCAACAGTGCTAACCGCTGTGCTACCGTGCCGCCCCGGAACCATGCATAATCTCCATAACGATTGTTGACTATATATTTGCAGTCTGATATATATTGTAGAGAACTGCAGGTTTCGCTCTCTAAAATGCAAGCGTTTAAAACTTTTAATTCTTTCACAGTACTTGCTAGGCCAGCATTTATTGCCCATTCCAATTACCCCTTGAACCGGCTGCAGTCCGTGAGGTGTAGGTGCATCCACAGTGCTGTTGGGGAGGGAGTTACCAGGATTTTGACACAGCAACAGCGCAGGGGCAGCAGTTGGTGGGGGTGGGGGTCTAACTTTAATGCCCCCTGACAGGGCAGTGCTCCCTCTGGACTGCACTGGGGCGCCAACCTCTGATCTGGTGCTCAAACCCTGGAGCGAGACCTGAATCCAGAAACGTGTCATTCAGAGGCAAGAGACGCAGCTGGATTGTACAGTAGCTTGTTTTCATGTTTTCATGAGCAAAAGTAAAGGCCGCAATTCTGATTCTTCGAGCCCCACGGGGAGACCAGTTGGGTTGTCCTCGTGGGTCTCCTGAATGTTATTACAGATAAGGGGTTCAGGGGTTTTGGGGAGAAGGCAGGAGAATGGGGATGAGAAGAATATCAGCCATGATTGAATGGCGGAGCAGACTCGATGGGCCGAGTGGCCTAATTCTGCTCCCATGTCTAATGGAGGCAGTTTATTTTCCTTTGTTCTTTTCACGGAATGTGGGAATCTCTGGGATGGGCCAACATTTGTTGCCCGTCCCTAACTTCCCTCGAACTGAGTGTCTCCCTCGGCCGTTTCAGAGGGGGTGGGGGGGGGGGGGGGGCGCAGTTCAGAGTCAACCACATCGTTGTGTGGGGCTGGAGACACGTGATGGCCAGACCAGGTAAGGGCGGCAGATTTCCTTTTGTGAACCAGATTGGTTTTATACAAGAATCAGTGATGGTTCCACGGTCACCATCACTGAGATTAGCTTCATATTCCAGATTTATTAATTGAATTGAATCATAATTAATAATAATCTTTATCAGTGTCACCAGTAGGCTGACATTAACACTGCAATGTAGTTACTGTGAAAAGCCCCTAGTCGCCACATTCCGGCGCCTGTTCGGGTCACAGAGGGAGAATTCAGAATGTCCAATTCACCTAACAGCACGTCTTTCGAGACTTGTGGGGGGAAACCGGAGCCCCCGGAGGAAACCCACGCAGACACGGGGAGAACGTGCAGACTCCGCACAGACAGCGACCCAAGCCGGGAATCGAACCCGGGACCCTGGCGCTGTGAGGCAGCAGTGCTAACCACTGTGCGACCTTGCCGCAAGTCTAAACTAAAACATTCTGCACTTCCGGGGTCCGTATCCCTCTATTCCCATCCTTTTCATGTATTTGTCAAGGTGCCCCTTAAACGTCGCTATCGTCCCTGCTTCCACCACCCCCTCCGGCAGCGAGTTCCAGGCACCCACTCCCCTCTGTGTTCCCTCTCCTTCCACCTTTGCTGAGTTGAGTTTTCAGCTGGAGTGTTTTCCCGGCTTTCTGGGCACCGGGAATTGAGAAACTCTGTGAAGGCGCGAGAGAGAGGTAGGGATCGATTGAAAATTGGCGGTTGGGGCATGCAGGAGCCTCAGATACCTCTGCCCTTGCGCCTCCCTGCCTGTCGTAAGCTTCATTTCCCGTCGAGAGAATTTCACATGAAGATTACTTTCTCATTTCCCCACGGTTGCACCTTTCACTGACTAAATGATTTTTCTTCTGCCTAAAGTGCAGTTTAATTGAGCAAGTTGAGACAGGAGAGTGAGCTAAGCCACTGGATATTGATGGCAATATTAAAGGAGGTCCCAGAAATGGACAAACTGTCATGTGGAAGAGACCCGCGCGGTGTCAGCTGTCACGGCAACCAAAACAGAAAACAAAACAATTTGGGCATCAAGTGACAGGGAGAGGGAGAAATATAACTGCGCCAAGGCGTGGGGAAACCTGTCATTTCTTTCCACAAGTGTCTGGGTCAGAATG